>NC_049237.1:2544129-2660101 GCF_011100685.1 Canis lupus familiaris
TGAGAAGCAATCACAGAGAAAGCCCTTGAATTTGGAAGGTCAGAGCAGAGGAACTTTCTCCAAAGCCCACACTACCACTAAGTTCTACTGAAGCACTCAGGGAGCTGCCTTAGCCAGTGTATTGTGCCTCAGAGTGGGCAGCTGACCTTTACTAAAAGGGGTTAGACATATCTTTGGCCAAAATTCTGTCTCCAGAAACAAAAATATACAGCTGAGAGTTAAAATGCAAGGATGTTAGAAAAGAGGGGTTATAGAAAGAAAATGACAGTATATTCTCTAAAGATGACATCAAATGTGCAATAAACCCATTTGGGTCCTTGAGACAAAGGAAGGGAGACGCTGAAGCTAGGGAAGTCTGGGGCTGGGTTAGGAGGTGCCTTACCTCTAGAATATGGCTGGGAGGGCAGGGCAGGGCCTGGCACAGGAAAGCAGCACAGGATAGACACCATCATCTTCAGGAAACTGGTTTATAATAGGTTTATAACAACCACAACCAGGAAAACAATCCCTTGACGACAGGTGGCTGGATATAAGAGCTTACCTTTTAAAATGTGTGTTGGGTGGCTGGGTTGAGGGCAGGAGGACGCTGACAGGGAAGAGTGCGCCAGGTCCCATCTGTCCCACACATCCTTTAATAATGACTTTAGTCAACTCTGCCTTTAGGGCCAGTATTGTGTGCAGTGTGATTTCAGAGGCTCACCTGTCTCCCACCTTCCTACTTCTCTTTAGAAGGAAGTTGTTTAAAACAGCTTCAATATGGGGCACTTGAATGGCTCAGTTGTTTATTAAGCATTTGCTTTCAGCTCAGGTCAGGATCCCGGGGCCCTGGGATCAAGTTTCTGAGTCAGGGCTCTCTGCTTCGTGGGGAGTCTGCTTCTCTCTCTGCCTCTGCCCTGCTCTCTCTTAAATAAATAAATAAATAAATAAATAAATAAATAAATAAAATCTTTAAAAAGGAAAGAAAAACAAACAAACAAAATATAGCCCCAATAGGAGATCCCTCCCTTAGGAAAACAGTCTTCTTCATTTCTTAACCAGCCACAATAATTAGCTTAGTAGGGCAGCCCCGGTGGCTCAGTGGTTTAGCGCTGCCTTCAGCCCAGGGCCTGGTCCTGGAGACCCAGGATCAAGTCCCACGTCAGGCTCCCTGCATGGAGCCTGCTTCTCTCTCAGCCTGTGTCTCTACCTCTATCTCTCATGAATAAATAAAGTCTTAAAAATAATAATAATAATTATCTGAACCTAGAAAAAACTTAAAAAAATAATTAGTTTAGTAGCTTAAAGAGAATAGATGGCCAACAAGCACCGGTTCAGAGAATGAATGACTAGATGAAGGAATGGAAAGTAATTTCAAAATTAAATATGAAGGGTTTTTTAAATATTTTATTTATTTATTCATAAGAGACACACAGAGAGAGGCAGAAACACAGGCAGAGGGAGAAGCAGGCTCCATGCAGGGAGCCCAATGTGGGACTCAATCCTGGGACTCTAGGATCACGCCCTGGGCCAAAGGCAGGTGCTCAACTGCTGAGCCACCCAGGGATCCCAAATATGAAGGGTTTTAAATGCATAAAACAATATGTACAAGGTGATGCAGGGGCTGGAAATTTTATGCTAAAATTTAATTAAGCAACAAATGTAAAATGTGGTGGAGTCTTTGCCATCTCTGTAGGGAAGATTTCAAAGCAAGGCAATATGAGCGCTAGGTCTCCTATGAAATTGTGAAGGGAGCAGCAATGGGAGGAGAAACATGGCGCTGGGATAACAGTGTAGCCTAAACATGAGAGCATTAAAATTGTTTTCTAGTTTGAGAAGCAGAGTTGGCCAGAAAATAGGCACCTCCAGGTAGAGAGGGTTCTCTATTAAAAGAAAAAAAAGGTGCAAAGCAGAGGGAATAAACTGCAAAAGACAGACTTCTTTGGACCACTGTGATAAGGGCTGGCTGATTTACAACTTTTGTGCATAAATCAAAGGTGTGTATAGGTATTTGTCTGGTCCTGCACAACATGGCATAATTCACACGACCACTGCCTTGCTTGGCTCATAACCAGACATGAACATTTTTTTTTATACAAGTGGCATAGTTATAGAGAAATCTAAATCCCAACGTATTAATTAAAGTATCATTTTACATTCTGAGGACATCCAGGTGGGCTCTCAGGAGAACAAATGAATCAGAAGATGGGAAATTATTTTTAATATTTGCAAACACTGAGAAAATATTTGTGTTTTGTTATTTTGTTTTCCACCTCATTTCAGTTTCTTTGTTATTCTTTCAAAGCAATCTCTTAGGGAAAAAAGGCATTATGCAAATTTCACATCAAGTGATGTTTTATATTACATCACCTCATTAGGCACATCCTAGTAGGTTTCAGGAGCTCTTTAAAATAAAATCCATTCCCTTCTCTCCTTCTCCTTCCCAGGGGTAAATCTGCTGTCAATCTTAAACAAATTTAATATGTCTGGCTATAAATTAATTGTATTACTCTCCAGTCAGTCCCATTTATATTTCTTCCACCTTATCTTGCTTTGTATTATCATATGATAGCTTTCCAGTGGAGTTCCATACAGACCATACATGGCCTGCCTTTTATTTTCAGCAGTAACACATGGATAAGTCATAAGGCTCATTCACCTCAATGGTTTCTCCATCGTGGTAGTGTGTGCTATCACAAAAGCTTCCAGGGAGTAGATGGTTGAACATTAAGACTTTTTTGCTGAGCAAGAGCTTCTTCATCTTCACAGTCAGTTCCAAATTGGAAGCTCTAGTATGATGAAAATGATCAAAATATCTATAAAAGCTACTAAGAAGTAAAGTACTTTATCTGCATATTCCATTTGATCCCCATGGGGAGCCAAAACCAAGTTTCCGGGCAATGAATGCAAACATCTCAATCAAAACGATGATGATTTTCCTCTCAGAACTAGAAAAACACTAAGGATTTTCTTATACGTAGGCCACGTCTTCTAAATCCACCCAACTTTCCTTTCCTTTGTCTTTCCAAAAGGAAATTTGGTTATCTGTGTGCGATAATACAGCACAAGAAACATTCCCCCCCCCCCCCCAAAAAAAAAATAGAGGACTGGAAGGAACTTTAAGAAATCATCTCTGGTTTTGGTTGTCAGGTATGGGGTCTTGAGAACGTCCCTGAAGAGTCTTAAAGATAAGATCATCTTCTGCTAGTTGAATCAAAATATCAATGCAAAGCAAGGACTGGAACAAAATTACCACTATGTCACCAGGACTTCACTGTAATCTGATTGAACATATTAATAGAGCTAAATAATAATAGAGTTGAAGGAATCTAGACAGACAGCCCATGTGGAGGTAAGAGGGCAGTGAACGAGACAGACTTTGCATAACTGCAGCCTCAGAGAAAGGGTTCCATGGTCCAAAGAGAGCCTAGTCCTTCTCTCAAAACCTAATGCATTCCTCGTGGTCCAAGTCCATGCACAAGAAAACATCTGATTCTAATTTGAATCCCCAGATGGTAGCCCTACAGGGAGCGATTTGGCAGGGTAGAGAACAAAAGCGTCCAGTCCCTCCAGCATTCCATTTTTCATTACAAATTGATACGTTGGCATCCTGGCTTATCTTTGTCTCTCTGTGTACCCTGCCTGCATAGAAGGTGCTGGCCAGACCATCCTATCCCTTCAGCAGTTATTCTTCTCATTTTAAATTAATATATAGTGGCATTTTGATGGTGGATCTCAATCTCGCAGACTCTGATTATATTTGAGATCCAACTAGAGTGTGCTGATAAATCAAGTTCTATCAAAAGAATCTGACTTCGAATCATAGAAAACTCATTAAGGTAATGTCAGATATCTTGAGAGACAGCCTTCGAGGCTTCTCCACATGATGTAATTCCAGCTACTGGAATTTGATGCAAGCTACGTTTCTTTTCCTATCTGAAACTTCTACGCATAGACAAGCATTTCATCTACGCTATCCTAAGAAGTTGCTTCAGATAAAATCTCCACTAAATCCTTTCTAATATAAGTGAAGCCCAATGTCTTTGTCTTTCTACTTTCTTATTAAAAATGAAATTTTCAAGGCAGTTCAGCATTATTTTTATTTTCTCAAGGACTTATTTTTTTAATAGACCTTTCTCCTACATATATAATCCCAATTGTATTTCTCCTCCTCAGATCACTTATGCTTTTTAAAAATTTCTCTGAACCATGCCTATACATATTTTATACATTTCTCCTGGGTTAGATTGTCCCTGTCTTGAGGTGATGCTCAAAACAGGATAACAGCAATCCTTAGTGGTAGCAGAAAATCACTTCTTTAAAAAAAAAACAAACAAAACTGGTTATATATTTCTGGGCTATTCTTACTCCAGATTAATTTTTTTAAATTCATATTTAGTCTGTATTACTTTAGATCTTTATTTCTCATATTTGACCAAAGCTGACCCCTCTCCACTGAATATGTATCTATCTGTTCTTGGTAAAATACTCTGGCGCCAACTGTATGGTATCAAGTTACATTTACTTTTAATTTTTTCCACTTTTGTCACTTTTGAGCTGAAATTCACTTGTAGTTAACAATGTAGTAAATGATAGCCAATTTTTAGCTATTTCCAGTCAGATTATTTTCCCCACAAATGATGGTGTTCAACTTCAGTAGCAAATACCTACTCCATATAAGTAGTTCGATTTCTTTGCATTTCAAATAAGCTCTATGAATTGTTACTTTCAAGAAGTCTATCAGAACTAATCAGTTTCATGGAGGAATTCTGCTTGACCAAGTTATTTCTGGAACCAGGTAGGGTGTGTGTGTGTGTGTGTGTGTGTGTGTGTGTGTGTGGTATTTAGAACACATAGAGATACCTTAGATTATCACAGAGATGCACGGGTATATACCCCATCAGGTGAAAAAAATACATGTACACGTATAAATAGTGAAGGTGGATCCTTTTCCTAAACTGAACAATATCTACTGTAAGACTAGAAGGAAGAAGAATAACATCTCCAGGTATGGAAGGAGGAAAGAAGTCACTGCCGTTGAATATCTTGTAACTTCATTATCATGTTCAGATATGCTTTTAGATATTAGTTACACTCTAATCTTAAACGTTATAACATTTCAATGCCAAGTATTTATATTAAAATAATCTACTATATTGATTCATGTTTTTGTTGCTTTTTATGAGTTTGGATAGTATGCATCTAGTGATTCCAGAATTCAGGTCATCTCTGAAAGTCTACGAGACCTGTGGGTAGTGATTGTTCATTTAGGAAGTACACACTTGTCCTCTGCTTTGGTGGGCTTTATTTCATTAATACTTCCTATTTTTAAACTAAAATTTATGAGTTATTTCACCGGTTCTCTTCATGTAAACTCATAACTGTGGTTAGCAGAGCTGAAACTTCTATCCATGATTATATATTAAGCTTCGTTTATTTATTTATTTTTAAAGATTTTATTTATTTATTCATGGGAGACAGAGAGAGAGAGAGAGAGGCAGAGACACAGGCAGAGGGAGAAGCAGGCTCCATGCAGGGAGCCTGACGTGGGACTCGATCCTGGGTCTCCAGGATCACACCCTGGGCCGAAGGCGGTGCTAAACCACTGAGCCACCTGGGCTTCCCAAGCTTCGTTTAATAGATTTGCCAATCTCATAGCATTGATCCTAAGAAATTTTGTTGCTTTCATCAGCTTACCATCTTGATGTTTTGCAATGGAACAAAATAAAAGAATTTTGGTTTCTGGAGACCTTTACATGGCTGCCTTCTAAGAAGAAAGAAAATTGATTTTAACATTGGGTCTAACTAGATCAATACGATTTTGTAAAAACCACGAGACACTAAATATAATCCACAGTCTGGCTGGACAGAATGCAGAGTGGGCTGTTCTGGTCTAGTTACTTCTCCATATTCCTTCTGGCTTCGTCCTTCTGCCCCGGGCTCTTGCCTCCACTGCCTGCATACTGAGACCCCTTCCTCCTATTACCCAGCACGAGCCACCTCCCCTTGTCCATTCTCCCTCCCACTTATGAGCCTGGACTGAGAGTTATTTTATTCTTTTGACAGAAAACAATTCCCTGTTGAAAGAGAATAGATTTCTGTCTCTGTTGGCTGACTTTTATTTCCATGTCAGTGTCCTAGGGCCACCCTTCAGGCACTGCCCACCCACAGGCAGCCTGGTCATCTCTGCCCTTCCCCATTCTAACAGGAACTCTGAGCAATCTGTCAACAGCAAATTCATAAGGTAAGAATGCAGCGTTGGGCATGGCATGTGTGTTAGGCTCAAGTGTGTGAGTTTCTTCTGAAAAGAAAAAGAAAACGTCAACATTCTGTTTTCATATCTCGTCTGAAGAGTGGATAACCTTTTGCAACATTTTTCTATTTCATCAATATACAATTCACCTGTTCTGTTTGAAATACCTTGATATTAAAACATGAAAGTCAAGTTGCTCTATAGAAAGAGAGGCATGTTCCTATTTCTTTCACATCAAATGTTTTTCAATATGGTTCCAAACAAATTGTCATCTAAACCATATTTTTAATATACTTGTCAGGGCCAAATCGAAGATGTTGGGGGTGGGGGAAAGGTAGAATTTCAAAATGAAGCAGTTGCAAGATCTCATAAAAGTCCCTTTTGGCTTCTTGCTTAACAAAGTGCTTCATTCTTCTGTTTTAATTGTGCTAAAAGCACATCCTAATTTTACACTTTAGGAAAAAAATTTAATTTCCCCAATTAGCTTATTAGGTGACCCCACTTTGTTTTGTTCTCTTTCCTTCTCTCTTCCTCTCTCTACCATCTCCTCCCTCCCTTCCTTTTTTTTTTTTTTAACATATTGTTAGAAAATATATACGAGTCTAGAGGCACATGAGCCTAGATCTTAATCTTGGTTTGGACTCTAAGCACCATTTTTACTGTTTACCTTTCGTGAATTAACCCTCCCAAAGTCATATGTTTCTTCAGGTATAAAATGGAAATAATAATATATAATTTACAAAGTTTGGGGGATAGATATAATGAGCCAATCTATATAAATGTCTGTGGTAAGCAATTAATAAACACTAATGTCATTTCTCCTCCTTTCATCATAATTTAATTTAGAGGTTTAAAATATTATTTGTCAAAAAAAATATTATTTGTCTAAGACTAAAGAGGACAATACAGTAAGCCTGAATTTCAAATTCAGTACCAATAGGGAAAAAAAAGAGTTCTTTAAGAGAATTTAAGATACCGAGTGAAGGTCAAAATAGCTATGGCATTTCTATTTGACTAACACTCTGCGACATTAATCACTGTCCTATAAAAAGTGGTTTTGGTAAATCATAGGCAAACAGATAATAGAATCCAGCTGCCTTTTTGGAGACTTATTATTTTAGAGAAGTTCTGTCATTCACTGGTGGGAAATAACAAAACTTGAGAATATGGCCTTTGAAATAAAACTGGTGTATTATCTCATTCTTATCCATTCTTTTAAAAAAGTGAGTTCTTTCAACTTTCTCTGAGCTTCCGTAACATTGCTGTTAGTTTGCATGGCAGTGGGATTTGATTCAATTATAAAAGCAAACCCAGAGAAACACTGCAAAATAATGTGGATGGAGTCAGGGAACTATTCTGCAGCTTTCCTAAGGTTATGTATATGAAGTACGCTCATTTGGATCAATGGAGATGCTTTCCTTTAGGTAGAGCTCTGAGCCAACAATGAGTTAATATTGCCAGATCCCTGGTGGACACAGGCTACCTTGGTTAAAATATGGAATAAAGGCATCCACAATTCTTTTTTGAGACAACACAGGGAAAAGGAAAACCTTTGGTTTTGACTTCTTAAGTTGATGTACTTGACTCCTTCAAATCACCACTGCTATTACCATATGAAATGATATTTATTTGTCAATTTGACATGTGTGCCCTCATCATAAATGGAGAGACAGGAGAATGAAAGGTTTCCCAACACTGCTAACAGGTCGATCTGACCTGTCTACGTTGACAGAGAGAGCTGTATGTTCCACAATTGAGGGAATAAATTATTGCTACTCTAGAAATGGGTTTCTCAGTTGTTCACTTAAAAAAAAAAAATCTTTGCTGACTACGATGATCAGTTTAATGTGCAAACTGACCTGGGTTGCAGTGCCCGGTCATCGCATGAACACGAATCAAGGTGTTGCTGTGCAGGTATTCTGTAGATGTCGTGAAGTTCATTATCCACTGACTTTAAGTAAGAGAGAGTAGGTGATCGTAAACTGGACAGACCTGATTCAATCAGCTGAAAGAAAGGATGAAAGGCCATGGTCTTCCTTGAAGAAGAAATTCTACCTGTGGGCAGCAGCTTTCTTCTCATTCCTCAGAGTTCCAGTCTGCCCTCATGTTGGACTTGCAATGCCAGGTCCCACTACTGCATAAGCCAATTCCTTGTAATAAATTTATAAATACATATATTCTTACTGGTTTTATTTCTCTGGTTGAACCTGGACTGGTACACTGGACCATGGAACTCAAAATCCCTCTCTCCTAGGCTTCTCCAAACAACTCCTGACCTTCTCCCCAGTATAAAATACACATATCAATTTATTTAGAAATTGTTTTGAGTTCTCTGTATATTCAATCTTTTATCCAAGATATCCCAGTAAGACTCCTTCTGTGTTTATATCATATACAAAATGACTTTATTCTCATTACAAAAAAATGTTTCTAAAATTTGAGGCAAATGCTATTTAAGAACTATTCTTTGCTCTCCTTCATTCTCACAGCACCTAGCAGAGTCTTATCTATTTAACAAATCTTTGCTGAATGTTTCTTAATAAAGCTCTAGAGATTTGCAAGGGATTTTTATAGTAAAATTCTCTTTTTCTTTTCCAGTATCCTGTTGAGGAGAGAGGTACTTTCAAACATAATTTACACAATCAATTAGGTTTATCTTCATCTTATGTCATTGTTGTGGATAATTTCAAAGATGACACACGAACAAAAAATATTTATGATTTAATTATATGAGAAGACAGTTTCCAAACTTCACAGTGTGTTATAGGATTACTTCAAAGCCTCCCTCCATTCTTATTTCAGTCATCAAAAAAAAAGGCACTCAGAAAATAAAATGGCAGAAATAAAAAGTCTTCATTAAGTTCTAGAAGGTCAATGTTCTTCAAAGTCACACCTCAAAGCTCAAAAAGTTGGCACCTTGAAATGCAGTACTTTTAGTAGAGGTCAGTCAAGCTGTCCTCAGCAAATTTGCCCTTAAGATTAATTTATTAATCAAAAATATTGGTCTTGACCAAAGGTCACTTGGCAAAGAGCATTTCTAATCAGAGACAGAAAGTAAATGGCATGAAGGAAAACGTTCTTTCATAGTGGAGGAAGAGATGGGATGGGTGTAGATCCTGCTGGGGGGGGTCACTCTAACCTCACTTTGCGGGGAGTGGGGGGCACTGACCTTTCCATATGTTCATGCTCTCCTCAGAGAGTCAGAAGGCAAGTCTTGTGAGAAGATAGATTTGCATTTGAACCCTGCTGCCTCACTTCCAGCTACTGTGACCTTTAGTGAGTTTATTCACCTCCCTAAGCCCTATTTTGCAAACTGGACATATATAAAATCTAGTTCACATAACTCTGAGAGTTAAAGGAGATAAAATGTCAAGACCGGTGTTGGTCAATAGAATTTAATGAAAATCTCTATTCTTTCCTTTATCTCTTTTCTCAGAGCAGATTTTCATTTTTTTTTCCCCTGCCAAGGCAAATTCCATATTCTTTTGTCACTCCTGGGGTTCCTTCATTCCTCTTCTACATCTTTAGCCTCTTCCTCTCCACTGCCTCCTCCATTTATAAACTTACTCATAACTCCCTCATTTTTTAAAATACAAAAAATTCCCAAACCCTTGCTGCAGCTTGTCTTCTGATTAAGCAGCAATTCTGTATTGAGCCATCCCCCGTTACTATGGAAGTTCTTGAAGACCTTCGCTTGCTGTTCCTTTTTCTATTCATTCTTTAGTGGCTCTAACCACCAGACCCCACTGACAGGAAACTCCAGCAGCCTCCAAATAGCCAAAGCCAAGGCTTGGCTTGGTATGCTGTCTCATGACTGACCACACCTTCATTTTTTTTTTGGTTTTGTTTTTACTTTCTTCCTTCCTTTTCATGTTCTAGGCGGAGGCCTTGACTGCACCGGAAGGATTCGCTTTGAATTCTCTCGATTTCTTCTTTCCGTCTATTTATTTCTTTCTGTTTTTCTTTCTTTCTTCGTTCTTTCTTTCTTCGTTTCTTGGGTACTTTTCTTTTTTCTTTCTTTTCTGGTGCTTGTTCTTTTCTTTCTTTTTTTCTTTTCTTTCTTTCTTCTTTTTCTTCTTTCTCTTTCTTTCTATTTGCTTATCGTTAAACACTCCTTTGCTTTAGTTTCCTCATTGTTAGGATTTCCTAGTTTGCCTCTCTTCCTATTGCTCTGATCATCACTTGGAGTCCTGTTAGCTGAATCCACTTCTTCAAGTGGATTACCTTTTCAAATTAGTGTTTTCTTTCCTTCAATGTTCTTTCCCTGCTCTTCCTGGGATCTCTTGGAGTCATTGATGAGGGCATTACAATTACTCGTAGTCATCCACTTTATCTTTACTCCTGGGCACAAGGGAAGATCGCACTTTCCCTTCTCCTAACATTACTCTGTAGATAAGCAATCATGGCTTGTGCTGATTCTCCTACCTACACTTCAAGGAGAGTTTTCCCTCTCAGGGCCCAGGGAGCCTCTCTGACATCCAGTGTCACCCATACTTCAGTGTCACTGTGTGGGATATTCTCTTCCTGCAAACCCATGCTTCCTGAATGTTGTTCTCCACCCGACAGCTGGAATCCCCCACTTAAAGCCATCCTGCTTGCCTCTGAGTGAAATCCTTACAGTCCTGCAGACTCTCCTTCATCTCCTTCCTCTTTCTCTCTCACCTTCAGTGTATCTATTCTAACCGTTCTGATCTTTCTCCTTTCCTCCCAAGTTCATGTTCTCTGACCTTCATCTCACAATGAGTGCACATTCTGACATCTCTAACCTAGAATTCCCCTTGCCATTTTTTTTCTTAGTTAACTGATGAATCCACATGTCAGCTTACATGTAATGATTCCTGATACACAAGAAACAATAAATATTTGTAGACTGATTGATAACCTCATTCATTGTTCCAGTTGAGGCTTTCATCAATTCCTATACATACTGCTGAAATAGCCTCTATTTTCCCTGTGACCGTTCTGTCCCTTTTCACCACAGTGTCCTCTACAGAGAGTCTAGTTGGTTGGGGGTGGAATATAACTAGATTTGATCCCCTAATTTTATCTCTTAGTTATTTGTCCCACTTAACTGCATCCTCCAGTGTTAGTACAATCATTTAACACAATAATTAATTAGATAAATGATTAATCTTTTGATTAACATACTGACCAGACACAATGAAAATGCTAATCTTTAGGTGCCATCAAGCAATGTTTTTATCTATGTTGTTTCAAGAGTTAAACATGATGCTTTCTTATGCATAATGCCAACTTAGAAAATTCACTTTTTTAATAACTTCCCCAAAGTTTAAAAGTTTTTTTCTAAAAATAGGTTATATAACTTATAATACAAGAGTCATGTTTTCTTGTCTTTTGGATGCCACTAAATCACAGTTTAGTATCATCAAAGTATATTGAATTTTACACAGCTTACTTTACAGGCAAAAATTGTGAACATAATTCCTTTTCAATAGATATAAAATCTAATAGTAAACTACCCAAAAGGACGGATAATTTATATTGCTTCTTCCAATGAAAGAAACAATAAAACTATGACTTATGAGAATAAGACTATATTGAGAAATTAAAGGAAACGAAGCACTGGAAACCAATGAAAACAACACTAAATATAGTCAGAACAACAAGAACCATATCAACTTTACACCTCTATAGTTAAATACATCTTTATAGATGTAAGGAATATTTCAACAAAAAAATCTTAATTAGAAAGTATAATGTTTTGTAATATAAATATATGATTCTAGTGGATTTAAGGTAAACAAATAAGCACTATAAAGCAAGCTTATAAAAAAAAAGCAGGCTAATAGGTTGTGTCCAAATATAGGAAAATATATTATTTAAAGGTATTAGGATTGTTGACTGAGGCATTTCTTAAGTATAACCTAATGAAACTTTCTCTTGATATCTAACTTAACAAATTCAGGTTCTTAAGATATTTATTTCAGAAGTAGATTTCATTGTTTAATGGTTTCTGTCTTTCATAAGTTCATATATTACAACATTTGCAGTTCTGGGGATATAAATATAAAACATGTTAACATCCTTTGGTTTTGGATACCCATTAATGGTTTTCTTTGTGTAGGTAGAATTTGTTCATCCCCAAATTGGTAGGCCTCCCTACAAACAGGCTCCTCTATGGAATAAAATAACCTTATTTGTCTTGTTTCTATGTCCTTTACAAAGCTGATTAAGAATAGCTGAATTAATAGTAACATGGCAAGAATAGATATGACCATAAAGAATGGCAAAATTATTACTTTAAAATTGATTCCATTTTTAAAATTTTGCGGTAATAAAAGAAGAGATAACATTGCAAGAAATATATTACTGCCCTTGTAAATTTGTGAGAAACCAATAATGAGCAATTCTACATTTGTTGGCTAATGGTATGGTACAACCAAACATTTATCAAAATAAAAATGAGGTCCATATGCATACAAAATCAACTCTTTATCCTAAGTATCATTAGAAACTATAGAGCCCCAAATGAACTCTTGAGGGTAAGGCTCTTAAAATAAAGAATAACATTTTAAGTGCATAGCTATTACAAACTCATTTGATATTCATTTTAATTGCCATGACTATAATGAATATACTTTGTATTCAAACAGATGTCACAAGTACTACTACAGAAGTTCCAATATAATTCAGTCTTAGTTAAGAACGGGTAAATGGATATTTAAAATTGACTGTTATCAGGAAGGAGGAAAAAAAAAGAACCCAATTACAGCAAACATTTGCTCCTTAAAACAGCAAATTAAAGATTTTTATTAAATTGTATTCTTTCTTCTTTGGACATACACAGAACACAATCATACAGAAACACTCGCTACACCAACTACTCCCTTTCTTTGCTTCAGCTGTTCTATAGATCTAACTACCCTGGGAAACAGAAATTGGGAGTATGAAGAATGACTCAGAAGGGAAGGCTGAAATTCACTGTAGAATATTTAGAGACTGGTCTATGAAAGGATTAATAAATATACAATGCCAATCTAGTTTAGCTGAAGGAGTAGGTAATTATGTATGCTGTTTTCTTTTAATTGGCCAGACAAGTTCTAATATTTCCTTTAATCTTCTCTAAAATGGAATATTGAAACCTGGGATCCCTGGGTGGCGCAGCGGTTTGGCGCCTGCCTTTAGCCCAGGGCGCGATCCTGGAGACCCGGGATCGAATCCCACGTCTGGCTCCTGGTGCATGGAGCCTGCTTCTCCCTCCTCCTGTGTCTCTGCCTCTCTCTCTCTCTCTATCATAAATAAATAAAAAAAAAAATTAAAAAAAAAAGAATATTGAAACCTTAAAGTCTACCATGAGAGATCTTCACACTGTAAATTAGAAATGGCGTTTCTTAGTGTATGGTTCACAGAACTACAAATGGATGGTTTTTTTAAGAGCAAACATTCCTGGGCCCCAACCAAGTTCTATCAAATGGGAGTGTGGCCCAGGAATCAGCATTTTGACAAACCTGAGCATTCTGACGCACGCTATTGTTTAAAACAATTGCCTGAAGGTAGAATGAGGTAATACTTAAAATTATGTATTTTCATTTCATTCCAATCAGCAATAGTTTATTAAGCATTAATCTTTGGTGAGTGAAATTTGTATTCATGTATATGCACATTTAGGCAAGCAGCATATGATAAACTTATTTTCAAAGTATAAACTATTAAGTACAATAATCGTCTACAAATGTCGAATCACAAGAAAATAATCTGCGAATGTGCAGATGAACAATTAATTCTAGAGTTCAATTTAGTATTTATTCCCCCTGAAAAGGCATCTGGAGGTTGACAAGAAGTATGTTTAGCTTATTACTAGAAAATATACAAAAATACTGTTTAAAAACAAGTTTATCTTCTTTTTCTTGATGTTTTAGGAACCGCCGGTTTTGAAAAGGAACATAGGCTTCTGAGGGGTTTGTGGGGAAGAGACAGAGGGAAGAGAGAAGGAATGGAGAGCAAGGCCAGGAGCACTAGAGGCAGACTCGTTCTCTTACTTCTGACCTAATTCTCACAGTGCCCAAACTGTGAACTGAACTTATTTAAAAGTCATATTGTGTTTTGGAACCACTAGAGCAAAATTTCAAAAGTGGCAGTTGACTTTGGAGTTGAAGAGAAGCATGTAAGAAGATAAAGCTGATGGTATCAGCTACTATTCTGGTCAGCAGGTTGCTCTCACCCTCACCCTCGTCCACACCCTGAAGATTGAAGACAAATTGAGATCTTTGGAATGCACCTCAATAAGGAGCATTCACTTGTGAAACTCAGTGCCGAGGAAGTCACTAATTATACCCAGTGCCCTGGATTTTCTTTGATCCTTGGTTGGCTTTTCCATGCATCGAAAACAAGATCCAGTAAAAAAAGAGGCTATATAAGTGCAAACACATGGAAGAACAGGTGGGCCGTAGGGACTTGGAAGGTTTCCCATGGCCCACAGCAGTGGTTTTCAAAGAGTGGTCTCTACACCAGCAATGCTGTCATTGCCTGGGAACTCATGTTATTAGTTCACTCAGGCTTTAAACAAAATACCGCAGCTGGGGAGCTTGCAACACACATTTGTTTTCTCATGGTTCTGGAGGCTGGAAGTTCGCAATCACATTGTCAGCCAATTGGGTTTCTGGTGAGGGCTCTCATCCTGGCTTGCAGATGGCTGCCTTCTCACTGTGTCCTCATGTGGTAGAGAGAAAGAACTGGCTTTCCCTCTTTTTATAAGGCCGCCAATCTCACCAGCTTTATGAACTTGTTTAACCTTAATTACCTACTAAAAGCTCTGTCTGAAATTCAGTCACATTTGGGGTTAGGATTTCATCACCCACATTTTGGAAGGACACAATTCAGCCCATTGGACTCATTACATATGAAAATTCTGGAGCCCCACCTCAGACCCAGTGAATCAGAAACCTGTGGAATGGGGCTCAGCAATCTGTGTGTTATTAATGTCCCAGGTTATTTCAATGCCTGCTGAAGTCTGAGAAGCACCAGCCTTCAGGGGAAAAAAAAAATCCCAGTTCCACAGCAGAACACTTAGTTCATGCACCCCCCCTCAAGTCCCACTCCCTCCCTGGCCCCAGTTTCTCCATGTACTTTCCAACCTTATTCCTTACTGTTCTTACTGAACTCAGCTTTTGCTGAGCTACTTCTGACCATGACCTAAAGGGTCATCCATATTCTGTCTTCTAGACTTCTGCTTACCCTCTTTCGACATCCTCAAATTGTCTTTCTGCCTCTAAGCACTACCTCAACACCTCAGCCACAATCACCTCCTTTCTTCAAACAGCAGAATCACCAATTGTCTGAAACAATCATGTCCACAACCACAGATTTTACTTTCTTAGATTCCACTGGTTACACTTGTCTATAATTTCACCACAAGGCTTTGCACATTAACCCCCCCCCCAAAAAAAAACCAAATCAAATCAAATCTTTAAAATATCATATTGTTTTATCTAACTCTTCTTTGTAAGTACTCCCCACAATATTGCCTTCAATCCAATACTGATTTTGGGCAGCAAATAGCCCACCGGTCTGTGATGGAGCATGATGCCACTTCTAAAGTTGCTTATTATTAAAAATAATCAATACACTATTTGCTATGTATGAAGTTAAGTGCATCAAAGCCTATAGTAAGCATTAGCACATGACCCCAGGAAATTCTCACTCACCTATAGTAGGCATTATGATGCCTATTTGAATGAAAAAAAAAAAACAAACAAACACCTGGATATTAAGGCTTAAGAGTTCAATTAACTCCACCAAAGTCACTTACCTGAAGAGTGGCAAGGCTGAAAAGTGTGAACATTTGTTTCTTTCAGAGCACATCCTCTATTTCTACTCTGTTATACTATAGACTGAGGGATTTCGTTTTCCGTCAACATCCTGAATTTGCTGCCAAGAACTCCAAAGCATATGGATCTCTTGGAAAAGATATTTTGAGGGCAACCTTTGGAAATTCTTTATTTTTCTACACTCCGAACCACACACACACGCATGCACACACATACATCCTGAGGCATTGCTAAAAGTAAGCTATCACGAAAAAAAATTAGGTCGAACTTCTTGAGCAAACAGATACTATTAAGTGCCTATAGATAATAAAGAACTCTAAATTTTACTGCTCTTCTACATGCCATTTATCTCGGGCAGCCTTAAGAATGCTTTCAGTTGTACGTTAAGGACAACTGAAGAACTCAGACGGTAGTGGTTGAAAGTTCACAAGTGGCTCTGATACACTTTTGACCGAAGCAACTACTGATAATTAAGCACCAGAAACACAGATACACACACATAGGCACAAAAAAACTGCAAAAAAAACTCAGAGTTTAAAACAATGCAATTTTTTCCTAAAAGCTTAAAACAATGCAATGTTTTCCTAAAATCATACTTTTCTCAGTTTCATTCTCCAGAAAACAAGTGATCGTTTACTTTTTTCACAGCTGCCTGCACTTTGGAGACTGGCCTCTAAGATAATACGTCGCACCTGTTGGATTGTTTAGGTAATTCCAAGCACCAGCTGAGATAGTAATTACAAGGAACACTCCATTCTCAGCCTACCTGGGGTGTTCAACAACCTCGACATCTTGCAGAAATAGGAGACGTACTGCTCGCAGTGCTCGGCACTGCTGGTGACGGCGCTGATCTGGTCCATGGAGGCACTGTAAACGAGCTGTGTCACCGAGTACTTTTCTGGGCTGTAGCCCACCACCGTGGTCTGCATCTGCAAATCGTGAGACACTATGGTCCACACTTTGTCCTCTGTGGGGAGAAAAATACCAGGAAAAGGGATCATTAGGATGCAAATCCTTCTTCCAATGGCCGAAAATACTGAGCTGCACTTTCCCTGAACTGATGGAGCAAAGAGCTGAGGATTGCCATCCTTCAGGTTCTATCCTGCAAGTTCTCCTTATATGTAGGTGAATTATAAAGAGATGCTTTTTATTAAAACCAAATGCAAGGGGCATCTGGGCATCTCTGTCAGCTAGGTGGCCCATTCTTGCTTTGGGCTCAGGTCAGGAGCTCAGGGCCCTGGGATGGGGCCCCGCCTCCTCAGGCTCTGTGCTCAGCATGGAGTCTGCATCAGGATGCTCTCGCTCCCTCTGCCTCTCCCCTACTTGCTCATTCTTTCTCCTACTCTCTACAATAAATAAATCTTAAAAAAAAAAAAAACAACAACCACAAACAACAAACCAAACCAAAATGCAAGATACCTCTTAAGCAGAGAAAACAGCTCGTGTCTCTGGTTGATGCTAAGGTCCACAGCACTGAATGTGAGGCTCATTATATTCCCACTCCTTCCTGACTCCCTAACCCATCACTCCTCTGGTACAATAGTATTTGCTCCTTCCAAACTGAACTGTGCTCTCTCAAGCTCTGAATCTCTGTCTATGCTGTTCGCTCCAATCAGAATGTGCATCCTCCTCTTGTCAACAAATGTTCCTCTCACCCTGACCTTTCAGGTAAAATTGGAGCCTCATTCTGTGTGACTGAAATGCTCTATAAGCAGGCAACAATACAAATGAGTAATTACCTTGATGCTTTGGACCCTGAAAATTTCAATGTGTGAAAAGGAGAAGCGAATCTAAGATTGATGAGGTTAAATTATGACCTGATCTATTCCTGAATTTGAATGAGAAACATAGCCATGAACCCATAATTTTTCTTCATAAAAAATGCAGACCTACGTCCTAGCTCTGTCCACTGGGAAAGGCCCCAAACAAGGACAACCTGTAGCACCAGATTATCATCACTCAATATGATTTTTCATTAAGAGGAAACAGGGCTGCTGGATGAAGTGACTGATTTCAGGGCTAGAAATGCACAAGATAAGCCTGGAACATAATGTCACATAGAAACAAATAAGCTATTGGAAACAGGGGGCATTTATTTTTTTTTTAATTTTTATTTATTTATGATAGTTACAGAGAGAGAGAGAGAGGCAGAGACACAGGCAGAGGGAGAAGCAGGCTCCATGCACCGGGAGCCCGATGTGGGATTCGATCCCGGGTCTCCAGGATCGCGCCCTGGGCCAAAGGCAGGCGCCAAACCGCTGCGCCACCCAGGGATCCCAACAGGGGGCATTTAAAAAAAAAAAAAAAAAGACACCAGGATCAGAGAAGAATGATTTTAACATCAGTGAGAATATCCTGCAATGGGATAAAATACGTCAGGGATGTTTAATTCTAGGAGTTCATAAAAATAAAAAAGAAATGTTCAGTCTTAAGGAAATGCCAAGTAACTAACCCATTATTTTGAATATTAGGAATAAGGACTACGAAGCCAACATTTAGCACATCTTACCAGTAGGAGCCATAACATCACTAAATGCTCTCTTTATGGAAATATTTCAGCTCATAAATGAAGACTAAGTGATGGAATTAGGGGACCCTCATTTTGTAACTCCTAACACACAGGATCTAGGCAATGGTTATTTGCAGCTGCTAACATAGCCGTGAGTCAAACCGGAGGAGACATGTCTTCTGGTGGGAGTACACAACCCAACCTGGGGAGCAGTGTGGACAAGATCAAACATGAGTTTCACTGAGCATACGGTCCTGACTGCCAACTTCTAGGAAATACAGGGTCCAGCTGCTCAAGACAAAGCCTTGGAGTCCCCACTATATCCCCCCTTTCTTCTACACTCATCATCCAACCTATCAGTTAATCCAGTCTGCTCTATCTCCTCCATTGGGATCTGAGCACTCCTGCCTGCCCCCCGCCCCTCACTGCTCAGGTCAAAGCCCCCACCTCCTCTTGCCCCATCCCACAGTACCTTCCAACCAGCCCCTGCTTTCCCCCTTGTGCTCTCACCCCTACCCTATACCCAGCAGCCAAGCTGAGCCTCTGCAAATAGAAGCCAAGTTCAGATACTCTGCTCCAAGCCCTCACGTGGCACTAGGTCTCATTCAGAGGAAAAGTCTAGCTGTTGTAACAGTGGAGGGCCCTTTGTGGTCTAGCTCCACCTTGCCACCACCCTCTCCTGCCCTCCTCACCTCCCCCCTGCTCCTCCAGCCACAAGGGAGCCTGCCTCCATCAGCGCAGTCAGGGAGCCCTTCCTGGGAGCCTTTGCTCTCCCTCTGTCCTTGGAGGCCACGGGGCCCTCTGTCTGCCCCACTGCCACCCTCGCCTCTCCTGGTCCCATCCCCACCACAGCTCTTTTCTATCTCCGGGTCCGGCTCTGTTTTTTCCCTAGGATTTATCCTTCTCTGACACTGCACATTTTCATTCTGGCCGTCTCCCCACGTTAGATGCAGGGGTAGGCAGGCGTTGTTTCCAATGCTGGATGCGCAGTGCCTGGAACAGCAGCTGGCACACAGCAGGCCTTCACCATATATTAGTATGAATTAAGAAAACACAAGTAGAACACAAAGACCTTGGTCTAGGAACGTCCTAAAGCACTGTGGTTGGGGATTCGGCACTGCCATGACCTTCCCGAACGACCCTGGACAAGCCCCTTGGTTCTAGACTGCAGTTTCCCCTCATGGCTTACAAAATGCCTCTGCATCAGAATCCTTTGCACCTTGCTCTTCTTCAACTAAACAATTCAATTACGGAGCCTGTGTCATGGCACATTTTCCAAAAGATAATGGTTTTCCATGTTCACCGTTGGCATGATCAGATGGTCTTCCCCTGGCTCCTCCGAGAAAGCAAAGAAACTATAACATATTTTAATCATCGTCTCTCTTTCTGACATGATTCTGACAACACACTGATTGCCATTTATTTATTTATTTATTTATTTATTTATTTATTTATTTATTTATTGTTTTTTTACTGATTGCCATTTATATTCAGACCTTCACGTTTACCTTCCGCTAAGTCAAGATCCATTAGTTAAATAAGGGTAAGTCATCTCTTTTCTGATAAAATCAGCCTCTAGTATAGAGGCTCTCCAGTGTTATGACAGTACTCACTACTTACCTTTAAAAAACAAAACCAAATCCTTACCAGGACCTCATCCTTGTCCCGTAGCGATATTTCAAAACTTTCATTCTTTAAGTCATAATGAAATAGTCATTTTAACTCTGGGCCTTTTTAAAAGTAACAAACCCCTTTTTAATTTACACAAAATAATGTTCATAACGGCAGACATTAATTAAGCAAGTAAAATAAAAATGGTCACCTACTAGGGTCTCTGTCAATGACTTTAAAAATATTAACCAATTTATTAATATTGATGAGTCTCTAACATTTTGGTCCTAGTGGCTGCTGGGCCCTAAACCCTACATCCATGCATTTCAGCACACAATTTAGTATCAGTCCTCAGGGCACCATTTTCTTTATACTTGTTTTATAGCCCATTCACTCATTCAGCAAACATTACTGGGTACCCACTACATGACAGATACGGAGCTAGGGAAACCACAAAGAAAAGAAATTCTGAATTTTTAGAGTCTTATACTCTAGTGGGGAGAAAACAGACAATAAGCCAAAGATTAAAATAATATATATAGGTAGCACCCAACAATGGTGAGGAAAAACTACAACAGGGACTGGAAGAACAGGCTGTGTGTAGATTGCAATTTTTTAAATTGAAGTTTAATTGATACTCAATATCCTATTAGTTTCAGGTATACATCATAGTGATTTGATATTTTTATACATTGTAAAATGATCCCCATGACAAGTCTAGTTACCATCTGTCACTGTACTAATTACAATATTATTGACTATATTCCCTATGCTGTACCTTACATTCCTGTGATTTATTTATTTTATAGCTGGAAGTTTATAGCTCTTAATTCCCCTTAACTATTTTGCCCATCTCCCAACCCCTCCCCATCTAGTAACCAAGTTTGTTTCCTGAAACTGTTCATCTGTTTTTGTTTTGTTTCTTTTTTTTAGATTCCACCATATGAAATCATATGGTGTTTGTCTGTCTTTGTCTGATTACATTTTTTTTAAATGCAGAGGAAACCGTGACAGCCCTCACTAAGTGACGTCTGAATAAACAAAGTCATTGTCCAGCAAGCCATGTGGATGTCTGGGGAAAAGTATTCCAGACAGAGGAAGTGCAAATGAAAACATTCTAATTCTGGAATATTCCTGTATTGTTCAGGTATGCAAGGAGGCCAGCAAATGAGAAAGGAAAAAACAGCAGGAATTAAAGTCTGAGGTGTAATGCGGATGGGTGGGTGTGACCTTGAAGTGAGATAGAAAGCCCTTGGCATTAGAAGGTTGGAAGCAAGTTAATGTAGCATGCTTCAACTTATTCTCTGACATTCAATTCTTTATTTCAATAGAGCTATACTTCAGAAAGGCTTGAAAAAAAAAGAATATATATATGTACATATAAATACACATATACACACACATATATATGTACATATATATATATACTCACACACACTCATAGATATATGTATAAAGATTTAAAACCTTTTAGTGTTGTGGCATTACATAAAGTAATATGTAAACTCTATTTTAATGGCATAAAGCAACTACTGTTGATGCATCTTTGCAAATTATTTTTTAATGCTTGCATGTTACGCTTGAGCCATTAAATCTTAAGTGACAAATGTATATTAACAATTTTGCAGATATCCACCGCGTCTCGAAGAAAGTTATACTGTATAATTTTTTCTTTGCTAGTATCATAAGTGAAAAATTAAGAATCTTATTCCCATATTTGTAACGTGTTTACATAATCTGTGTTATCAGTTATGTGCGTGATGCAAATAGAAACTACTATGTATAGCAAATTCTAAATTTCTGCCACTGTTCCATGTTCATGAAGAAGCAATTGATAAACTAGTATATTTCAAATACTCTCTTTGGATTAGTGTGTCATGAAAGTGCCTTCTGTGATTACTGAGAGCTTAGTATCTGTTTCATCATGCAATTGCATATTTAAAAATTATCTCACTGTACAATGTTTTCAGTACAGATGATATAGTTATATTTTCCAAATACTGGGACACATATGGAGCGCATTGTGGAAATGTATCCTTCTGCTTGGAAATAAACAGAGTCCTCAAGATTACCCAGCTTAGTTGTGTTGACACGAGTACATCAGAAAGGTCCTTCTGCTGCCTCTACCCGTGACCTCACATCCTCATCCTATTTGTAATTCTCAAACAATTCCCTTCATGAGAACTCAGTTCTTTGGAGCTCTGGCCAGGAACTGATAAAGTCAGGAAATGACCAGTGGAAAAACAAACAAACAAAACAAAAACAAAGAATAAGTCATTCCAGGATATAACCAGCTTCTTTATCATGTATATATGGCTGTTTTTGACTCTTCCACATTATCCAATACAATCTGAGTTCATATTACAGGTCATATTGTAATAAAAGTCTAATCTAAGCTGAATCCAGTAGGGAAAAAATGGGTATATGCATCTAAGTGTTTTTGATTTTCAAACCATATCACTATACTGGTTGAGGACCAATTTGTTAATCTGAGAGATTTCTTCCTCACCTTTATTCATCTTCTAAAAAAAGAGAATACACTGTAAACTACCTAAATTTAAAATAGTTTATAAAATATATTGGAGGGGCATAATGAACATCTGCTTACAGTCCAAATTCCTTAGAAACCTTGGCCTATTATGCCAGGAATGACTTTGAGTTTCTCACTCTCAGAGTAACATAATGGGAACTGAACAGGATACATGTCTCTCAACATTTTCCATATTGCATGTAAATCTTGGCTGCTGAGTAAAACTAGTAGATTCAATTTTGTATATCCTTAAGTTTCTCCTCCAATAAACTGCATTCCAATAACTTTATCTGTCACTTTCTTTGGGCACAGAAGTCTTAATGGCTATTAGACTGATTCCATTAATCAAAGATTGAACACTAACTATGAGCAGGAGATGAGCAAGGATCTCCAATTAAATGCTACAGCATTAATAAGAATTGTTTTTGCAAAACTTAAAATTTGCAGCCTTAGAGGAACACATATCCAAGGAAAGAAGCCTAACATTTGAAGGAAGCCATGTTCTCAAGTGGAAAATTTTGAATACCAAATAACATCAATGTAAAATCTTGAAGGACATCCATTGTGACTCTCTTCTATTAGAGATTAAGAAGCCAAGTCTTAAGAGGGATAAGAGACTTGCTGAAATGACCATAAAGAGAGTGGCAAAATGATGGAGACTTTGTCTCCTGGTTCTGGATTTAGTACTCTTTTCACTCCTCATCCCTTTGACTCAGTGGTGACATGGTTGGTGACACATCAACATTTTTACTGTCTTCCCCATTGCTTCCCCATAGCAATCCACTAATGTTCAGGGGGTAGGGCAAACATCTGGATAGACTTTTTAAATGACAATATAACCTATTGCACTTAGAAAAATGTCATAAAACAGTAATGCACACATTCACAACTATTTATTGAACTCCTAACTGGTTTCATCAGTTATGTTCTGGGGATACAAGAATAACAGACTTGAGTTCCTGTTCTCAATAAGCTTGTAATCCATTGATGGTAACAGAACATTAAGCTTGAAATTACAAATCACCTACAAGTGCTAAAATGGAGATATGCACAGGCCACTGCGAGTTCCTACAGAAAGCCCATATGACCCAGATATAGAAAGTTATGAAATGACCAGACGGACATGGCACTTGAAACTTTAACTATAAAGGTTAAATAGTGATGAGCTATATGAAGGGTAAGGTAAAGGTCAGTTTCATTCTTCTTATAGTTCAGACCAAATACTTTGGAGAAAAAAAAGGATTTAGTAGATGGGATCTAGATCAATTGGAGATTGAAGTGTCTGCAATAGTGAAATATAA
The DNA here is from genome assembly GCF_011100685.1 of Canis lupus familiaris. Lineage (NCBI taxonomy): Eukaryota > Metazoa > Chordata > Mammalia > Carnivora > Canidae > Canis > Canis lupus. The sequence goes on from NC_049237.1 coordinate 2,568,098, forward strand.
GATTGCAGAGCCCCAACAATTGTGCATGAGTCGAAAGGTCTAGTGCATGGTTATAGGTGGGTGTTGGAAAATTCTGAAGATAAAATATCAACTCATATTTTAAAAATATTTCTTCAAGGCTACATATGACACGCCCATAGCTAAAATCATCCTCAACAATGAAAAGTTGAAATCTTTTCCTCTAAGATCAGGAGCCTGCCAAGGGGAATAAGATTAGGGATATGCACGGGCTTTAATTTTATATTTGATGTTGTTTTTTCCTAATCTGGGGGTTGGATATAAGCTAGAAATATTCCACACTGAAACAAACAATTAAGGAGTATTTTATTTCTGAGATCCAGATCTGAGATCCAGATCTCTACAAAAGTTAACAATTGGACCAAAATTGGTCATTTTACATGAGCTATGTGTGCTTTACTAAGTCACACAATAGTTTCTTAAATTATTAATAACCACTTGTCATTATTTGAAGTATTAATTTCAACAAAATTGCCTACAAATCTTTCAGATAGAAAGACCCAGCACAATGTTAGGTTATAGTATGGTCTTTTTTTTTTTTTTTTTTTTTTTTTTTGTCATTTTAAGAGGATCTATTTGAAAATCTTATTAGTTTTTCAAGTGTGTCAGCTTGAGGACCCTAAATTTCATATATCATTATTTGGCTTGGAAGATTTTCTCAATAAGTATAATGCTACTGACACAACTTAAATTATTAGAAATTTGGTGTCATATTTGTGTCCCCCAATAGATAGTGTGCGAGCATTACAAGCCTCTCTGTAGCCTAATCTCTAATAACAGAGAAGCCATCTCACAATGGCAGGCCGTGGTAGTTGGAATCATTCATAACGCCAGCTATGTATGCAGTTCAGGTGGCACAGGCATCCTGAATCACATGTCAAGAAATAAGGTATGTAAAGCAGATGGAACCTCTGCAGGAAGCAGTGAGGAAATGAGCTCAAAGTACAGATGATGTTCTGCAGGTGGTGGAAAGTGTTGATTATTTTTATGCTCACAATTCCGGCCCAGAGACGGATGACAAATCGAGTGCTGTGAACATGTACAAATAATGGTGGATCATTCTCACCCACCCAACGTACAATTTGGAGCTTATTTGTGTCTTCTTTTTTTTTTTTCTAAGAAGGCATTAGCTATTTTCTGGGAAGAAGGATATTTGTTAATGTTTTTGTTCCATTGCAGGGATGTTAAAATTCTTTTACAATACAGCTGTGGTTACTGACTGCATTTCTGTCAATACTTAGACAAGCTAATCTTCCCTTTCCTTTCCTCTCACACGAGGTGGAGATGTGGCCCCTGTGTATTTGACAGTCGGGAGTCCACCTCTGTGGCAACAAGGAGTGTTGTTCCCCTTGAGCAAGGAAATGCTACTCTTCTTGTCGCTTATAACATATTAGATTCTGAGCTCAGTTCCAACTTGGGACTAAGGAAATGTCATCCAGGATCAGTGACTGACCATTCCTGTGGACCTTTAAAGATAACATCTCCTGTTATTTAAGAATACCTTGAAATATGCTGCACACACTAGGTTAAAAAAAAATCATTCTTCAAATAATTACTCTCCCACACTGGCCTACCTGTTGCTGGGCTGTGGCAAGCAGCCCCATCTCAGGGCCTGGCTGCCCCTGTGCCTTCCCGGTGTCCCCCCACCTGCTCCCAGGACTAACTCTTTCACTTCCGTTTAGTCTTGACTCAGATGGCAGATCTCACTAGGCCCACCCTGCCTGCCATCTTCAAACTTACAACCCACCCTGCCCTTTACCTACTTTGTTGTTTCCTAGCACATACGGCCTTCTAACATATAGTATATAATTTACTTACTTGAAATGCTTATTTTGTGTTGTCTGCTTCCCCTACCACTTTCCTCAAAGACCATACACTCCACTATGCTGGAGAACTTTTTAAAATAACATCTTTACTGGTATACTCAAATTCTTAGCACGGTGCCTAGCAGTCTGCAGAAGTTCAAGAAATCTTGTGCTAATTATATACCTTATTCCTTTCTTCATTTAGCTTCCAACAAGCTTCTATCACTATCATCATCAGTGATTCCTGTAAAGGACCCATTTGAAATATATAGTTCATGGGGTTATGGCTCACACCAGAGAGCTCTACGATATTAAGCTTAAAAAAAAAAAAGCATTTAGAAAGTCTTTACAGGTGAAAGAAACAAAGTGATATTTGGAATTGTAGAGGACTGGTATTGTACTTGCAATATTTACAAGATATTAAACTGCAGCGATTTTTAAAAGAGCAACATAAAAATATATCTAAAATGCAATAAGCATCTTAAAACCATCACTGTTTCTTTCTAGGTTGAATAGTAAGAGAGTAAGTGTTCTCTGCTAAGTATGGGAGGCTTCTTTCCATGGTAAGAGTTTCAGGAACAGAGGAGCTTTCATTTATGAACAACTTGCTTCATTCCAAGTGCAGTTCTAGGCCCCGGGCACATAAAGATAAGTAATGGCCGTTTAAAGCCATCAAAAAACTAGCAAGAGGAGGGAAAGTACACAAAATAAGTGATGACGGTACAACCTGAAAAAGTAACTGCTAATTTTCAGGCAACTGCCAGAATAATCCAAATAATAAGATTTAGTATATAAATCATAAACCCACTTATAACCTACACCGAGTTCTTTAATGGTTTAAAATTCTCTAGCATTAAAATAAATAAATAAATAAATAAATAAATAAATAAATAAATAAATAAATAAATAAATAAAATTCTCTAGCATTGTATTTTATACATTTTGTTGTTGTTGTTGGGGAATTTTATTTTCTGTTAGTATTTAGTTTAGTATATGTGCTGCCAAAGCGAGCACTGTTAGTATTTAGTTTAAATCTGATTTGTAACAGGCTAACTTGAGAAATTACATTCTTCCTGAAGTTTCTATCTAAAAAGCTTTGATGTAGTGGCACACATAAAGCTGGAAATGATAGTCTGATTTTCTATTAACAGAATAGAATCTCACCAGATGGGCCTTCCTTTCGTGTTGACCCAAGCTCACATCACTGTCTGCTCCCTGAAAGTTTGCGAGATCAAGTTTACCTCTTCAGGGGTGGTAAAGGCTGCGGTGTAAGCAACTTTCTATCAGAGGATTTGTGGCCCTTCCTCCCTTCATCAAACCCAGGCACCGGGCTTAATTAAAAAAAAAAAAAAAAAGCAAAGTTGATACAGATAACATTTATCACCTTGGAAGAAAAATCCCCAAATAATCAACTCCTCTAAGTATTTAATTTTCCCCATTAACTCAGTTTCTCTTCACTGAAGCAGCCCTCATTGTGGGGGACATTAGCAAGACAGTCTGACAGATTAAGTTCCTTGGTAAGGATAATTAGCTAGAAATAACTTTTTAGGGAAAGAAACCCTTAAAATATCAGAGTTAACATATTCGAAGGGACTAAAACTGGTGTTCTCACTTTAATTTTAACAGAAGTACAAATGTGTTCCATGGTTTCACTTTTTAGAAATGATTCTCTGTGAAGCTTCCTAAATCCTCAGTTGACTCTAAACGCAGCAAGTTCTGTCCTCCTGCCAGGAATGCTGCCTCCTGGCCCAGCTCTTCTTGGTCCATCGGGGTTCAGATGGTAAGCACTTTGTTGAAAATACTGCCCACTTCCCAACCCCTAGTACCCTACCAAGTAAGATGTGCATCCATCTCCATCTGCTTCCTTAAAAGTCTATATTAACCAATGTGTTTGCATTTCTCATTTCACATTTGTAATATTTTTTTGTAGTCACAGTTTTGTTAAGTCACTCACTGAGAGCAATGTGGGCATCAGTGCCATTGCTTACTCCTCCTATTGTCTAACAGAGTACCTGCTACAGGTACTCAAGTGCTCAATAAATACTAAACTACTGAAGACATATTGGGCATGATAAAGTTAAATCATACTGGGACCCACAAAATGGAGTCTGAGGAAATTAAATACTGGGTATTTAAAGATATTAAGAAATTATGATTGGTTATTAGCTATGAAAATGTGATTTGGGGTATGCTTTCTGAAAAAGAACCATGATCCTTAATAGATACAGGCTAAAATATCACTAAGGTCTGGGACTTGCTTCAAAGTAATTCCATAGCAGGAAGGAGAAAGCCAAATTAATCAAAATTGGCTGTCACTGACCACTTGTAGCAGCTGGGTAATGGGCCTCCAGGACCCTGTATGGTGTTGTAATTCTGGATATGTTTGGAAGCTGATCATCTAGCAGAGAAAATATATTTTTCAAACAATAACCAAAGGATCATTATAATTTGTATTCATTTTATGTAGGAATTTTAGAGTCTATTTTTTATCTTGAATAAGCGAATGGTCATCACATGAGTATTCTCATGACTTATTGTCATTACCCCTCAATTTTTCGAAAATAGAAAAAGGTTAAAATAATTAATGTGCAATTATCAAATATAATTTAGAGGTAGTGGGTATTTTGGAAACATAGAATCAGTGGGGGGGGCGTGGAGGGAGAAAAGAGTACACAAGTGCAAGTGGGAAGAAGGAAAGAAGAAAGAAGATAGTAAGGAAAGAAGGAAAGAAGGAGATAGGAAGGCAAGAAGAAGAACGAAAGAGAACGGACAAAAAGTGGGGAGAATAGAGGCCATGCACATGTCCGTGTCCATAAATGAAGTTTTATTGGAACATGGCCATGCTGATTTGTTGACACATTGTCTCTGGCTACCACTACACCATGGACACGGTGTCAAGGAGTTGAGACAGATACCATGTGGCTCCCAAAACCTAAGACCCTCACTCTGCAGACATTTATGGAAGAAGGTTACTAACCCCATAACAAAAGTGACAAGTGAGAAAGCAGAAAGAAGAAAGAAAAAGAAGAAAGACACCTAGCTTTATAGGAATGTGTAAACCTCCTAGAATGAAGCTGACAGATGACACTTCCCAAAGAGTGACCAACCAGATAAGGGGACAAATCAGTGAAGAGGGACGGAGGAGGATTTAACACACCCAAGCCCAGGGGCTGTTCTGTTTCCTTCATATGGAAAGAATGGTAATCAAAGTATAAACTTTGACAAGTATCTGCAATTTGTTGTACAGGTATGCTTACATTCTCCAATTTAGTTATTTCCTCTACTATTATGAGTGTAAGGTTGTTTTCAGGTACAACTCAAAACACTATCAAGGTATTATCTAATATATTTGAATCCAAGTGAATCTACTCTACTGGGCTGAACAGTGTTCTCACAAAATTTGTATCTACCCAGAACCTGTATGTCACCTTATTTGAAAATAGGGTCTTTACAGATATAATCAAGTTTAGATGAAGTCAAACCTATTTAGGATGGGTCCAAATCCAATGACTGATGTCCCCTAAAAAGGGGAATGTGGACACACAGACATAATATCATGTAACAATGAGACAGACAGTGGAGTAAAGTAACTACAAGCCAAAGGATGCCAAGGACTACACCTACCAGAAGAGGGAAGAGATAAGGATAGGTCTCTTTAGAGCCTTCAGAGAACACATGACCTGTGGCCACCTTGATATCAGATCTACAGCCTCCAAGACTATGAGAAAATTAATTTCTCTTGTTTTAAGCCACCCACCCATTTGGTGGTCCTTTGTCACACCTATAAATCACCTTTTTGTCCTGTGTAAGTGTTTAACTCCCATTATGTATTATAGGTAAAAGAGGGAAGTGGTGGAGGAGTCTTTATAACATTGCCTTCTGCATGAGGCATATTATTCATTTTTTCTATCACGGTGGTAAAATAGGAAAAAGACACAGCTAATACCCTTAACAAGCTCACAGCCTAGACCTGTGCACTGATAACCACAGTATTGCATATTGGGGAGGCCTACAGAAGGGACACTGAGTGGAGAGGGTGTGCTTTATATGCTGATCTGCAGGGGCCAAGCTCTTATGTAACTACGATCACCCTCCCTCCCCCCCCCAGGGATTTGGAATCTCTTGCCTTTTGCCTCCTATGCTGATACAATTAATGATCTTTAGAACTCCTCTCTCCCATTCCATGAGGTAAGTGGTTTCCCCCGCACTGCCTTTCATCTCAGCACAATCATAGGGAGGCCCCAGCAATTCTGGTATTTCCTTGATTTACTGCTGCTGGCAATGCTGGAGGGACTGGAAAGCCTTGAGCATCATTCCAGATCAACACTCCAGGTGGGACCGCATGGTGTTGTGTTATTGACTGGAGTGAGACACCGGTATCTAGCAAAGGGCCTGAAGCAGAAGACATAATCATCTAGTTGGATCCCCTAGACAAATATTTCTGAGTTGCCAGTGAAAATCAAATTTACAAATTAGAAGTTCCTGCTTTTGCTGAGAACAGCCCCTGTTGCTTATTAGGGAATGTGGGTTATGCGGCGGTGGTGGTGGGGCTAAAAGAGAGGAAATTTAAACCTGAGAATGGTATTTCTCCGATATGAGCTATGGGTATCTCCCTTCTAATTTGTATGGTATCAATGGGCATCACCAAAGTTCATTCATTCATTTATTCTTTCATTTGCTCCTCCGATAAACATACCCCCACTTACTCTGGGCCCCTGGGCCATAAGCTTGTTCGTGGTAAATAAAACAGACTTGGCCTTGACCTTCAGAGACTGTAACAGAGATGAAATAGAAATAAACAAACAAACAAACAAACAAACATCCAATGGGGCAGGAGATTTGAAGGAAAGAGATAGCAGTGTTATATATTCACAGGAGGGAAGCCGTCAGGATGAACAGAAGCAGCCTCTCATCAACAGATATTTAAACTGGCCCTAAAAGATGGAAGAGCTGGTGGTGGAAGATGAGGATGCAGTGGTAGCCAGGGGTCAAAGGTGGAATAGGAGAAAGTTCCAGGCAGACGGAATAAATGGCACAAAGGTTCTAAGGTGAGAAAGAACTTGGTGGGTTCAGGAAACAGAGGGGGAGGACCGGGGTGGGTGCGGTCAGGCTGGGGAGCCCTTCTGTGCAGGGTGAGGCCCTGAGGAAGATGCAAAGCAGGAGAGGACACATGGAAAATTTCCATGCGGGGAAGCAACACAATCCCATTTCTGTTTTTAAAGAATCACTCTGGCTGTTGTCCGAAGAACAGGTTAGTCAGTAAGAGTGGAAGCTGACAGGCGACACATAGCCCTGAATAAAGATGGCGGTACCAAGAAGTAGAGTGGTGGCAATGCAAGTATGGCCAATCAGTTTGAAATCTATTTGCTAAGAAAAAAAAATATAAATTATTGATGGGTTGGATAAGGCAGGTAGTGTAGTAAGAGAGGTGGGGAAAGGAGAGAGAGAGAGAGAGGGAGAGAGAGATGTGGTATGTAGGATGACTACCAGTCAGCCATCTTTGCTGGTGGAGTGATCAAAAGTTCCACTTTTAACAAGCCAGACTTGAGATGCTCAAGAGACGGTTAATTGCTTAGATGAAGTAAATTAGATACAAGCATCTGGGGGCGCAGAAGAAAGGTCATAGCTGGAGATGTGGATGTTTGTGAGGCTGCATGTAGATTGTATCCAGTGCGATGGACACCAGTGAGGGATGTGGGGCAAATGTTTAGAAAGAGCGAGATGAGCCCAGGCAAGGCTTGGGGACTATGACTTTCAGAGGCTTCAAAGGAGACTGAGGTCAGTGAAATCTTGTAAGAGCCTAAGCCAGACGTGACACGTCTGTGTTTCATGCTCCCTATCTATCTTCTCTACTCCAGCCTCAGCACCTACAGCTTCTGAGGAGGGTCTCAGGACAGGTAACAGGGCAGAAGGTAAAGCCACCACAAGCACCGTGCAAGCAAAGTGCTGTGCGCTCAAATGATCAAGTGGTGGCCGTAATCGGAAAAGCACTTTGAGAAACGAGATAAGGGTGTGAGTTATTATGGGAAGTAAGATGAAGATTACTCTCTAGCAGATCATTTGCTTCCATCGAATACATTATTTCAAATGAGATGATGTACATCAGTAGGGAATATTTCAAGCCACCTAAGATTTTTAAGTGTCCCTATAAAAGCCTGGAAACTTCTTCAATTCGTAAGATGGAGTAACGTTCATATGCAGACCTGCGTAACGTCTCCAAAATGACGTTTCTTTGGAGATTGGAAAATAAGGCATAATGGTACAATTGCATGCATAAATTGGTGAATCATTTGAAAGCCAAGGTTAAGGGATGGTAAACATAGATCAGGGTTCCTAAATCTAGACATGAGTCACAAAGTTAAGAAAGAGATGCCTAAAAGGTGTACTGACGGTGGCTCTAAGAGGAGAGTAAATGGCACGTTGAGGAGAGCGAACATTTATGGGCATATTTATAATCTCTTGATTTAAAGAGACTCATATGGAACTTCTCTCAGATCTGCCCTACCTCCCTCTCCTACGTAGTTCCCTGCAAACTACCTATGCGTCCCCCATTCCACCTGCGCCCTAGATTTCCACACCAAGCAGAGGTGGAGGGAGAGGGGTTTTGCTGTTTCTCCTCTTCCACCTGTCACCCTCTTTTGCATCCCAGACTCCTCTCTGTCATTTCTCTTTCCACATTTCTTTTCTTCTCTCCTCTCCCTCCTTCCCTCTCTCTTCTTCACACATCACCAACAGAAAGGCTTCTTTTTTTTTCTCCTTGTCGTATAAGAACTTATTCTTTAGTCACATTCTTCCTTACCCAAAGGCACACTTTAATCTGTTTGTGATAAAACCTAGCTTTAGAAGTTCGAGAAAAATGGTTTCTTCCTTTGAAACTTCTATCTCGCTAAGAGTTTCTAAAAGCCTGATTGAGGCTCAAAAGTGAGTAATAACTCTCCATTCCAGTGAACGGAGGATGGCTCTCCCTTCCCGGGGACAGCAGGACTTGGTGTCAAGCCTTGCCTGAATGCCTTGGCAAGCACGGAGAAGGGAGGGAAAAGGGGATGGTCTCAAAAGGAAACGCATTGGACAGTACTTCAAAGCATGTCCTTGCTCTGGTGGCATCACTCACATGTCGTTATACATACTGGGTGTTAATACATAACTTGGAGGGACACTTGGGTGGCTCAGTGGTTGAGTGTCTGCCTTTGGCTCAGGATGTGATCCTGGGGTCCTGGGATTGAGTCCCACGTCAGGCTCCCTGCATGGAGCCTGAGTCTCCCTCTGCCTGTGTCTCTGTCTCTCTCTGTGTCTCTCATGAATAAATATATAAAATCTTTAAAAAAAATAATGTATACCTCGGTAGTCAAGCCTGTCATCAAAGGCTACCTTTTTGTCCTATAAAACCTTGCTCATTGAGGCTTTTGGTGAGATGCGGGATTTAATAGTAAGAGAACTGGTAGGGACCCTCTCATGCCACCAGAAAAGCCACTGTCAGCTCTGGAAGCCAAAGACCAGAACCAAGACACCAGCAGGTGGCAGGTCCTCTTGACTCATGACAAGTGGAGCAATTTGGAAGGTGGCAATAAAGTAAGTCTTGAACGTGTCTACATGAATCCCTCTGTGTCTGTCTCTCATTGTGAAAATGGGAATTATCACAGCACATGCTGATTTCATGAGGTTGTTTTGAGGAATAAATAGAAAAATGCACGAAAACACTTCAGAGGGAATCAGTCACAGACCAAGAACTCACTAAGTGCCAAGCACTGTTGTTGTTTTAGATGCACTTCTTCCTTTGTCAGTTTTCAAAAATCCTAGGAAACAGCCATAAAGAAACTGGATACATACCAAGTAGTCTAAGGCAAAAGCGATAAAGTTACCGTCTTCACACTCTACGAAATCTTGATCTTCCAGAATGCCTTAGAGTTCAACTAGTGGGATTACATGTGGGATAAATGACAACATAACGAGAGCTAACATCAGTATTATTTATGAATCTAGTTTCTAACAAGTTTCCCATTTAATCCTAATGCAACTTGACACGGTAAGTCCTTTAAAATTACTAGTTTACAACTGAGGAAGTAGAAGGTTTGAAAGACTAAACAATTTACCAAGATCCCACTGCTATGTGGCCAAAGGACTATGGACGCAGGTCTTTCTGACGACAGAGTCTGCAGGTGAATGGAGAGTCTGAAGTTAATGAGAGAGACCCGTCACTTATGGTGCGATGCACTTCAAGGCCTCTCAGAAGAAGGAGAAGGAGCAATTTGCCATGTTCTGGGGCTTCTCTGGGCTTCAATTCCCTCAACTGTAAGGTGAGGCTATATATAACTAGATAATCTTTATATATATATATATATATATATATATAGATAATCTATACGATTCCTTCCATCTCTGAAAGTCTACGGCTCTGTTATCCAAGCGTAGAGATAATCAGCACGTGGAGGAAAATCAGAAGGAAGGCCCCCGGACATCAGACAATGATTATTTTATCCTTTCCCTAAAATTATAATTGCTGTCGTTTTCTGCACTTCTCTTAAGTGAAAGTTATCATGCAAGGTTGCCTCAAGAACAATATTTGTTTTGTTAGGGCTGCAGGAAAATGAAAATATTTTGGCGATAATGCTCCATGTGATGTCATTTGGGGGGAAACAATATTTTGAGTGCTGTTTAATCTTTTCTCCAAGTCTCTGCGTCGCATCCTGCAGCTATGCAATATGTGAACCGTGGGAGCGACTCTCACCTTCGTAGCAGCAGGGTGCGCCGGTTTGGAAGGGTTTCTCGAGAACAGCTGATAATTTTAACTTGAAGTAACCCTTGATCAAAGATTAGACTGCTCATCTGTCCTCGGGGCCAAGACCCGGAGAAGTGACGAAGGGCGTAATGGAAATTTCACAGTGGCTGGAGAAGTTTATCCTCCAAGCCTTGTTATGCATTTTATTTTAGCTCCCATGAAAATGTGGATTTGTGGACAAATAATTTGTTTCAGATCCCCCTTTTTATTTTTTCTAAGCAGTGAAATGTAAAGAATATAACTTGAGAACATTGAGGAAAAAGATGGTACATTTATTAACACGAGTAGAGAGCCATGGGACATTTCACAGAACCAAGGCTATTTGAAAAATGCAGGGAGGTAGGAAAGAGGATATCACAGACACATCACCTATCAGCAGAAAACAACCACTTTTAAATAGTGATTATTAATTTTCCATGTCTGGATACAATATACAGTGTCACAATGATACCACATGTGTCATTTTGTAGTCGTTTTGGTTTAGTAAAACATATGGGTTGGTTTTGAACTATAATTGATTACTTTTTCTAATTTTGCCATTAGAGTATTGAAAAAAACATACAAAAATATTCGTTCTATCTAGTTTTTTTTTTTAATTCATTCACTTATTCATCAAATCTTCACTAAGTGCCTAAGAGGAGCAGGAACTTAGCTGTACCAAAGCGACAAGTCAAAATTGGGACACAGTCTCTGCTCACACAGTTCTCAGAGTTCAGGGAACAGGTAATAGAACTGTATTGCACTGGGAAAAGATACCGTGATGGAATGAGGGCACCCAGGAGGAACAGCTAACTTAGTGTTAAAAATGACGATCTGCTAACAGTTTTCATAAAGGATGATACTGAGCTGCGCTTTTTGGAATATATCAGTTAATCACATGAAAAGACTTGATAAGAACGGAGGTGGGATTTCAGGCATAGAGAATTTGCAAAGGCCCTGAGCTACAAGTAGCCTCCTCTTGCTGCAGCCAAGAGGGGTACAGGTTACCCGGTGAGAAAGGGACAGGAGCAGATCCTTGAGCATCTGATATCCTGGTGGGCATTATCCTCATGACTGCCAGGAAACCCAGAAGGATTCAAGCAGAATAAAACACAATCAAGTTTTCATTTTCACATGATTATTCTGCTAACCCTGGGGAGAAGCGGTCATAAATGCATGAACCAAAATTAGGAAACCAATAAACATAAATGAAAAGAGTAGGACTGTAAGTAAGAAAATGACATTAAAAGTGGAAGAAAGGGAGATTAAATTGGAAAATACTGTTATAGGCTGAATAGTGTCCCTTTAAAGTTCATACCCTAAAGCCCTAAACCCCAGTGTCTCAGAAGGGGCCTGTAGTTGGGAGATAGGGCCTTTTAACAGGTAATTAAGGCAAAACAAGGACATACGGGTGGGCCCTGATCCAACATGACTGGATCCAGAGACAAGACCACGTGGGAACATAGAGGGAAGGCTGCCATCTGCAAGCCAGGGAGAGAGGCCTCCAAAGGATCCAACCCTGCAGGCACCTTAGTCACAGTCTTTCAGCCTCAAAACTGTGAGCAGATGACTCTGTTATTTCAGTTGCTCAGGATGAGGTCTTTTGTTATGGCAGCCTGAGCAAACTGAGAGGGATACTAAGGAAATAGAAATGAAAGTACTTGTTGACTAAACAGATGTTTGCAGTAAAAGGGGAGGAGAGAGACAAGAAAAGTTAAAGCATTTTGTTTGCGTGACAGGTTGCGTGACAGAGATGCCTTTCACCCACAGGGGGAAGCCGAGATGGCAGTGGCTGGTGCATTCAGATTGGCAAATGACAGTCCTTGGAACTCATGGCATATTTGGGAAGAGAGGGTTAGCACAGCATTCAAAATACAGTGTACAAAAAAAAAAATCAAAACAAAACAAAACACAGTGTACAGCTCAGGGGAGGGGTACAGATTTGCTGTTCTCTCTCACTGAAACAGTTTCCTTGCATGCCCCAATCCCTCATTTAAAAATGAGGGCTCAGCTCAGATGTCATTCCACCAGGGAGGCCTTCCCTGAACATTCTGTCTAAAACACCACCTCCTATCCCCAACCTTCCCTTCCCTTGATTTGCTTTTATAATACCAACCACCACTTGATCATTATATATTTCATTTGCTAACAGAATCCTTAGTATCTGGAACAGAGTATATGACATGTAATAGTTCATCAGTAAGTTTTTAATGAATCTCCCTCAAAAAAGTGGAAGGAACAGGAAGAAGGAAGGAAGTGAAGATGTCCACAGCCTGCTCCCTGGTTTTGTAAGACCCACAAAGTAAGAAGTTATTTGTCTGTTTGTTGGTTTTTACACTTTGAAATGGTTGGAGGGAAAAAAGGAAGACTAGTACTTTGTAACATGAAGAGTATATGAAATTCCGTCAGTGCCTATAAAACCAGTGTTATTCATTTCCATGGCTACTTTTACCTACAGTAGCAGAGCCGAGTAGCTGCCATGAAGGCTGTATGTGGCCCATAAAGTCTAAAATATTTCCTGTTTAGACCTTTATAGGAAAAGCTTTCTAACCCCTGATAGACACAGTCTACAGGGTCTTATACATTGCTCTTGGGAGTGCATATTAGTATCACCATTTGGGACATAATTTGTCATCACAAAGCTAAATATTTACATATTTGCTTACCTAGAAATTCTTGCTATTTACTCCTGAGAAACTTTTATACCTTTAGAACAAGAAACACAAGAATATTCACAGCAGCACAGTTCATAACAAGAAAACGGTCAGACAATCCAAAAGCCTATTAATGGGGGAATAAAAACGTCACCATAGTATGGCATACACAATGTGGGTGAGCCATAGTAATATATTAAGTTATACACAGCATGATATACTTTTCATAAAAAAAAATAAAAATGTCTTTGAGGTCTACATCTACATGCAAGAAAACTACACAAAAGACACGAAGGAAATGCATGATTCAGGTTGATATTTTCCTGTGCGTTGAAGGGTGGGGGGCAAGGGGCATGGAATGGGAAGGGTCATAAGTTTAGTATATTATTGCCAATGTCCTAATTCTTTTGGGCGATGATGGGTTTTCAGGCCCTTACTATGTTGTTACTAAACAAAACTTGATCAGTTAGTGATGGATAATGAGAGTATGACCAGGGATTATGATTAATCTAATCCTGTGCACGCATGAGCATGTATGTGTGTGTGTGGGGAGGGTGGTGCATGTCCAAGTTCCACCAAACTTAGAGCTCTAGTCTTAGCATTTTAAGAACCAGCTGTGTGATTTGGGGACATTTGCTTTAGTTCTCTAGACATTTATTTCTCAAACAAAATACAGAGTAAGGACTTGATCATTTCTAAGGAGCCACTCAATCCTAAAGGTCTGCGGTTCTATAAAATAAGGTAGTAGTAAGATCTGTTTCCAGTTCACTGTAGAGGCAAATGTTGAATAGAAATAAATGGATCATTTAAAACATTAGGTTTTGGTGGCCAAACATTCACTTAGGAATTCAAAAGCCAATTACCCCCTCCACGAAGTAAGTAATCTACCTACCCACTTACGATGCAGAGTGGCGCTCTTGACTTAATTGCTAGTTGCTGCATTCTTTTTGTAGCATCCCTACAATTAAAGAAGCTTTAAAGTAAGGCAATGAACCAGTAAAAATGTCTCAAACATGAGTAAGTGATGAGGCCCCTGTCTACAGAACAGCTGCTTGCCAGCACTTGTCATGAGGTTCTGTGAATTATTGATGCCATACCATAGCTCCCATAAATGTCAGTTGCCTGAGAAGCTCCGAGCGTCTCTCTTGATGCACCACGCTGGCCCAGCTGGCCCTCCATTACTGCCTGGTGTTATGATATGTGGAAAGAACATAATGGCACATCCTATTGCCTTGGTTCTAATTACTGTATCGATACAGAGAAGAAAGTAATTTACAGATTGATGCTTTTCTTGGGTAGCCAAGAATTAAAACCAAGGCAATATTTTTTTTTATACATTTAAATACTCCAATCTTTGGGATACTAGAGCTGGAAGGGGTGAGAAACAGGCACTTTGTTTGATGGATTCCAGTACATCTGTTCACATTATAGTTTCTTGTTTGAGAATTATCTCCTCTTGGAGGGCCTTTTGAGATACTTGTCCTAGATTACTCCAGTGATCTGGTTATGGCTGATTGTCCTGGGAAGAGAATACTGACCCAAGCAAGGTCAAGTTGATCATCTCCCCTTGAAATATGGAGGTGGGTTTTGGAAACAAAATCTAGTCTCTACTGAGTATTTTGGTTTCTGAATCCTCATCCTGGGTTTGGTTATAGCTCTAGTCCTTTGGGATGACACTGGAGTCCTTAGAAAATATTCCTCTTTTCCTTTAGGTAGTGCGATTGGCTTTCTTAGACTAAGGAGGACCTAACTATGTCCAGTGACTCCCATGTTTCTCTTTCTACTTTCAATAAAGAAAGTCTGAGACTCTCCAGAGTGGTTCTACAGTTTATAAAATAGTCTCATGTTTTGATTCAGAAATAGCTCTGAGTAACTCATTATTTTCCACATTACCATTATGGTACATTTATGGTTGGATGTGAGTTTAAATTTGATTTACTTCAGTGTCTCGTTTTATAAATAAGAAAACAGGCCCAGGGAGGCAAACTGATTTGGCCACAGTCTCATAGTTATTTAGAAAGCAGAGAAATGTAGTTCAAGGTTTCTCACTCCTGATACATATACTTTAAAATAATGTCTTCTCTAATTCTGCTGTGAAAGGGAAGAAACACAAAATAAGGACTGTAAAAATAATTACAAACAAACGCTACAGTGTTTGAATATATTGAGTTCTCTATCATGAGGTTCCATGTGAAATACCACGATGAGTCTTGTTTTGTCTTTAAAGCCCTGTCTTATCTTCAAGAGAGAGGTGGACAGTGAAGAATGTACTGGCAAGATTTTGCCACGTATCAATAAATCTTTGCTGTTGCTTTTAGATGGATGATTCTTCAATGGAACACTTACAACTCTGTAAGTCTGGCTCTCAATAGTCTATGTTAGAGCATAGAGTTTAGGGAATTTTTAGGGTTATGCAAGGTCCAAATTGGAACAAGCTAAAAGAAGCTGACAAATTTAGAATACACTAAAATGTAAGTGTAAGCAGCCAAGTGGAACCCGGACTGGGGATTCTCTTGTCTTCACCAACTGCCTGTGGTATCCAGCTAAGGAACTTCACACGGAGGAAGGCTCACCGACTTCATGTTGGCAAAAGCACAAGTATAAAACTTCTCTTGATATAAGTAAGTGAAATTGTCACTGGTCATATGAGCTCCAGATCTGCGTCTGGTCCCAATATCACATCTGAACAGAGAAGATTCTACAAACGTTTTAATCGTGGTGCTATTTCTCAAATGTTGACCCTTCACACTCTATGTATTAAATAGAAACGGAGTATTTAAATCAAAAGCTAGCCATGATCCAGAGACTCTGGATGCTCCAGCGACCATGAAGAAGTAGGTAAGCCAGCTTTTAGCCCTTCTCATCTATTCTTCCTACTTTCTTTGGAATTCCTCTGTTCAAACTCCTTGGGTGCCATATGTTGCCAGCGCCTACTCTAATCACCAAAAAAGGTACCAGTTAAACTACTTTGCACTGAAGTGTCATTGGGATTTCAGAAAAGAGTGCCTGGAAAAGGTGATGATTAACACAACAGCTTGAATTTCTGTGGGTATAGTTTTAGACTGTTGCCTGGATGGGAAAAGTGTATTTCTGCCACTTGGGCCTAGAAAGCCCATATGGTGCCTTTATGTGAATGAGAAAAAGGTGCCCTTTTCTTCATGAATGCAGACACGAGCCAGGGCCTGTGGCTTTGGAGTGGAGCACAGACTGATTTCAGCTTTGAAATCACTAGTCTGGCTGCCCTTGTGCAGGGGACAACATGCATACGACCAGCCCGACATCCATACACATACACAGGTTATGCCGTGATGGGGTTTCTGTTATATTTCTGCCTCATTCTTCATCGCATTTCCCTCCTATTCTTTCTTTCTCTCTCTCTCTATATATATATTCCTTTAGAGGAGTCCAACACAAGAAGACTTTCATAGAAAATAATTAAGAATAAATAGGTCAATTATTTCAAACCTAACCTAATTAAGGGCAAAAGATTATAAGCATACATAGTTTGGCCTCAAAGTATCTCAGCTTTTTACCTATACCTAGAAGTAACTCCAGATAGATAGATATGTACATGCATATATGTATATTTATATATGTTTGTAATATAATATTTAAATTGCATACTTCAATCTTATGTATTATACATATTTATACACACAACTCTGGTGAATGATTTTACAACTGTGCAAAAGTTTACTTATATACAAAATTATACATATATAGTTATATACATAAATATATATTCTATATAGTTATAATCATATATTCTAATTCATAATAATTATATATCATGTTTCACATTATAATATATAGAAGTGTATATAATTTTCTTAATATATAAAATTTTGCATATATATGCATATATATGTGTGTATATATAAAACTGTTATATATATTATATATTATATATATTTTATATATATGTGTGTGTATATATATACATATGTATATATATATATAAACTGTTCACCAGTTATCTTATTCCTAGGTCACAGTAATAATATTTTCTATGTTGCTTGAAATAATAGAGCAGCATATAAAAATAATTCAATGTATAAGGATATATATCTAAAATAATACCATTTAATTAACATCCTTAATTAAGTAAGCTAATTCGCCCGAGTATGTAACTGTATCTGTCCTGATTTGGAACTGACATTTGGGGATATGCTGTTAAATCAAAGCACAGCAATAGTATTCATGAGAACCGCTCTGGACAATATGCAACTGTTTCTGTCAAACAGGAACGTGCAGGCAGAGAAGTTCATGGACAGCGCAGCGACTCAGAGACACTGCTGTGTGCTGGCAGGTTCACGGGGCCCCAGAGAGGGTCACTGAGATTCTCAGTGAGGGTCACCTCAATGGTATATCCCAGGCTATGCCCCTCAAGACTTCCCCACACCATCCTGGCGAGCCTTGTTCCCTGCACTTGGGAGCTGCCAGGGGCCTGGGAGAGGTTCTTATGAGGCTTCCCCGCAGAGGCCACCCCAGCAGAGCAGCCTGCGGAGCATAAAGACGTATGCCAGTTGCAGCTTCTTCAAAGCTGTCACTTCTTTTCTAGGAGCATCTGCCAGACCAGAGAGGAGGCAAGAAGCCCTGAATTTTTCACGTGACTAGTAGTGGTGCTGCCAATCCACTCTTCCAGGAAATTCTATTTACAGATTTAAACCTGACATTTTATTCCTCTTTCTCACTTAACAAAATTTTTTTAATTCTCTACTCTTTTTTCACATGCAAACCATGTAATGGGCTTGACCATATGGTAATGGGATAGCCTTTTATTGCACCTCATGAATAAAGAACTTCAATTTTTCCATCTTCAAATTCAAACAGAATTGGAAAATATCACTTAAATTTACCCTCAATATCTTTCAGAATGAGAGGGCTGATGATCTCCTACCACTACACTTTACAATTAAATGAAGATCTGTCCATCTCAAAAAAGAGATGTTGACTCCAGTTTACAGACATCTCTAAAAAGGGCCATCACATGTATGTAGATGGAGTATTACTTAAAAATACACATTATCATATTTGATAATTTAGGACGTCATGGATTGTAAGATACACCACTAAGAAGAAAATAAGACCTCTTAAAAGAGCTCTTTCAATTTCATTTAATTATATGACTCCGATGCATCTTGTAAAGGAAAACAAGTGCAATGAACTGGTTAAGGTACCCCTCATACTTCTTCACCCCCAGAGTCCAATTCTCCTGAAATACTTTGCAACTGACACTCAAACTTCAATCTGTTTTATGTCATTTATTTGGAAAAGGATAAAAAAATGACCAGGATGGTATTGTTCAACCATGGAAGCTTGCAGGAAAAAAAAAAAAAAAAAAAAAAAAGAATTGTAGAAGCAGAAGCTGATGATTGTCAAGAAAACAATCCAAAGATAGAGAAGTTTAGTCAACAGACCAAAATAGTAAAACAATGTAACAAACAGGCTTAGTTTGATGTCATCAATTCATGTCATTTATGTAATTCCTTCTGTACTGATTCCAAACCCCCAAATTATCTGATTATGTAAGACTGCCAATTGGGAGAAGACACAATCATTTCTGAGCATCAGGATAATTATTTCTTATTATAAATTAATTGACTTTTTAGTTTTATATGCCATTCTACTGAGTTTTAGTTAATGGGTCGTCCTCCTAACGCTTCACTACCTTCTTCAACAATGAAGGTCTCTAGACAATAATAATGTCACCAATGTAATAAATATCGCATGGGGATGTGTCGGTTTGATCTCTCAGGAACACACTAATGCATTTTTCTGCCTACATACCAAATTTTTTTTTCGAAAAAACAGGATATTAGCCTTAGTAATTAAGTAGGTTACGGGGATTGGAGCCAGTAGTTAAATGCATGTGAAAATTGTCTCACTTGAAGTTGAGATTAATACTAGTTGTTTTAGCTCTCGTTACTTCAATATGTGTGGCAGAGTGAGGATAGGATAAGGGTTAGCTCAGAAGGAATGGGACCAGATAGACTCACCTCTGATAACGAAAAATGTGAAAAGAAGCTGAAGTAATTAATAAGGGAAGCTAGAAATGGGGACAATTAGCTATTTTTTCCTGTTGTGATAATAAACACACATAAACTATTGTCCCAGGGACTTTTTTTACTCCTGGACCTCTGGAAGGAATGATTTATTCCTTATGATCCACCCCAGAGAATGTGGTCAAGACTAGAGGTTTAATGGCACTTGTTTTGTATTTTTCAAAGTACTGTAATTTCATATCTACATGTTAATGAATAAAAATACTTTCATATATATCATTTAATTTAATACCTCTAAATATTAGATCTGCGATGGCCAGAATTCAAGGCCTCAGCCAACCTCTAATCTCTTGTAACTTTTTTTTCAAAAGATTTTGTTTATTTATATGAGAGAGAGAGAGAGAGAGAGAAAGAGAGAGAGAGAGAGAAAGAGAGGACACAAGCAGGGGGAACAGCAGGCAGAGCAAGAGGCAGAATAGATTCCCCACGGAGCCGGGAGTCTGATGTGGGGCTCTATCTCTATCCCAGGATCCTGGGATCATGACCTGAGCTGAAGGCAGATACTTAACCAACTGGGCCACCCAGGTGCCCCTCTTGTAACCTCTTGCTGAGCCTACACAGCATGAAAATGGCAAACTTTGTCAGATTTAGATTTGTTGAAATGAGATGACATTTCAGTAAGGTGAACCCATACAGTATGATCCATAACCAACTTAATATAATCTCTCAATGCCACTTCCAATAAGAACATGCAATCTACAAGTGTCAATGGAAACCTCTTCAGGGTGAAAAATCAAGGCTACAAAGCTAATTTCCAGGACCACAACTCTCATTATTACAGTTGGTTGTCAATTATCCACACTCACTTGTTTGGAACTGGAAGCAATTATAAAAATTCTGTAAAAGTAACAAGTCTATTAGCTAAGAATGTTGATAGACTTCTAAGTTTCTAACAAGCTACAATTACCACTAACATTTATATCTTCCCTTTTCTCCAAAAATCTTAATTCCTCTTTTGTATCACAAGGGGAAAAAATGCATATCTTCAAAACTACTTATCTAAACGGCAGTGCTTTTTTATTATATTTTCTGTAACCAAAGAAGAATATTTATTCACTGAGCTCCCACTATGAAAAAATTCTTTTCTTTGTGTATAATGCATACTTTTATAGCATTCCCATCACTGGAAACAATTTTATTATTGTTGTTTTATTCCAGATAACTAAACTGAGCACCTGTCCTCACTGCTGAGGTCATATGAAGTTGGAAGCTAATGCTTTTTTCCCAGATTTAGATGGGAGAAGGAAGTTACCTGATGATGTGTCACCTTATTTCTGTTAGGGGAGTCCTGCATGCTTGCTCTGAGCTACTGGAATCTGTCTTTATGGGCTTTTTTCCTGCTTGTCCAGAGGCTCCATGCTCTCCTTATTTCCAAGAGAGAAAACAACACTACAGGCTCAATTTGTCATGCTATCAACTCATTTCAGGGACTCGGGCCATTGCTCAAGGCCACGTGGAACGTTCTCACTGGAACTACCTCCACATCATGGGTAACAATGTCTATCTATGATCATGAATTTTTCTCCTAGGAAGATAGCTTTCAATTTTTAAAACTGCCAAAAGTCATTCAGATCTTCATCTGATGAATAATATTTTTACTTCTGTCATTTGAACTAGATAATTAATATTAAAGATATTATTAAAGATAAGAGTTGTGTCTTACACATTTGCACAGTGTCTCATTGCTATAGCATGGCACCAGGTATAAAGTGGGTGCTCTGATGAAGTGACAAAGGTGGGGCCTCCAAAGCTACACAGACCTGGCTCCGCTTCATCACTTAATAATTTTTGAATTTAGGCCAGTTACTTACCTAGCCTTAGTTGTCTCACATGTCAAAGGGGATAACACAACCAACCTCATGAGAAGTCCGTGCACAATACCCAGCACACAGCAAGTGTTTGCTAAGAATTAGCACTTTATTATTGTTGTTGTTTACAGGCTTAAAATGTGGGTAATGAATGAATGACTGAGATACTGGCTAAACAAATAATGTAAGTAACACAGGCAAAATTATTTTGTAAATTGATTGAAAAGGAGACAGCAATATAAAATGTTTTTAGGAAGTGTTCAAAATTTATCACTGGGGTTCCTTCTATGACTGCCCAAGCCACTTTAAATATAATGTCAGCATTCAAGCTGAGACTGTCAAGATGGAAGTGTCAGTTCTCTCATCTGTCAAATGGAGTGTGACTAGGTGATGAAAATTCTCTTTAGCTCAAAGTTTTGTGAGAGTCTAAAAGCATTACTTGGTGCACAGGACTGTAGGTTTGGTAAGGGGCAAGGCAGAGGAGAGAATGGAAAGGGCAGTGCTATGGAGGGAACTAGCAGGGCTGGGAGTAGGGGCCACTTTAGAATGGACTGCGACAGCTTGTATTCTTCTTGGACAAAGATACAGATTATAGTCATTGCTCATCAAACATTAAATCAGAGTTATGGTCAGAAGGACAGAAGGAGAATGTCTGAAGGTCAGCTGTGGGTAATGAACACTGGGGCCAACATGAATAAACTGCTAGCAAAATAACAGATTAAGATCCAGGTCTATCATTTACTACCAAATTACAATATTTGTGTTTTAAAATAAAGTCCTCATGCCTAAGCCTTCCTTGGACTTAAGTAAGGTATTAGATTTTGAAAATGTGTGGCTTGTGCTAGTTACGATTTTTGCTTCAAGGCCATACAAGTCAATAGTTTCACAAAAAGAAGATTTTAAATTAGGTACAAGGGTTTTGTTAAGCCAGACTTTCCCTAAGTGCATGTATCTCTGATACTTTGAGAAGCATCGTATCATATTACACTAGTTCCTGTCATAACCACAATGTATTTTAACAGCACATTAGGAAGAAACACTTGAGTGTATTAAACACAAAATTTTATGATTTTGGTTGCTTCAGATAATAAGTTAAAGAAATATAAGCTGGGACGGCTGGGTGGCTCAGTGGTTGAGCATCCGCCTTCAGCTCAGGGAGTGACCCCAGGTCCAGGGATCTAGTCCCGCATCGGGGCTCCCTGCAGGGAGCCTGCTTCTCCCTCTGCCTGTGTCTCTGCCTCTCCCTTTCTCTCTCTCTCTCTCTGTCTCATGAATAAATGAAATAAAAATCTAAAAAAAAAAAAAAAAGAAAGAAACATAAGCTTATTGAAAGACAAAAGTATTTATTAAATAAATAAATTGGTGACCTGTGGGCTTTGCGAAATTTGTAAAGATGGTCACCAAATCACTAAAGTTTGGGAAATTCCAACTTAAGGTAATAAATTATTTGTCTCAGAAATTGCTGTAAATTAATATATACATTCACTGTAATAACTTTATAACTTTTTCTCATTTCAATAATTCAATGTCTCCAATAGAAATAAACTTTGCTACTCATATAATACTATGCTAGATTATTTGAAATAATTTTATATATACCTAAAATACCATAAGCTCCCCACAAATAGAAGTTATGTCTGATATGTTTTCTGTTGCATCCCCAATGCCTAGCACATAATACACACTAAGAAATATTAGTTAAGTGAGTAAAAAATTACATAAACTTAGGTAAACACATTAAAATTCTAAAAATTGTACCCAGGGGATAACAGAATAATAAACATAGATATTTGATTTGAGTGGGAAATGACTCACGCTCTGTCTGATGTCTTATAGAGAACTCTATCACAGCTACTACTAAAATTGCCACTACTCAAATCATAGTTATTCAAATTGAAAAATAAAAGGCTAATGAGCAGAATTAGAAAGGGATTATGAACCACATCAAATAAGGATCTACTGAAGGAACTGGGAAGTCCAAGTGGTGACTTAAAGATTATGTTAAAAGAGATGGATTTGAAAGATATTTCAGAACCGATTTTTTCTGTAAATTTATTAAAGATATTCAATATTCTCAAATAATTGCAGTGAGAAACTAAGAAAGCAGAGTTGAATTTCTTGTGAAGGTAACAAGGTTTATGAAAGGCAAATGCTGGAAGAGTTATATTTACGTCGAAAATGACACTTGTGTGATATAAATAAATGTGTCTTTTTGTAATTTTGTTAAAAGAAACTGGATTTGCATACTTATAAAATTTGCATGATTTTTATGTTTTAGGAATCATTTGCACACCGAATATTTTCCCACTACGACACATGAAATTTGCATCCCCTTTAAAGTAAGATTATTATCATCGAGGAACATCTTTAATAGACTTGCAGCCTGTTAAAACATTACTAGACAGGAGCACTGAAAAAGAAAGCCTTAACACATTGACTACTTTTGGACATCATTTTCCTCTTTCTTTCATCCCATTACTATAAAAGGGAGAGCAATCAATACGAATAGGTCCATGTCCACAGAACTAAAGGCAAATTGAACTAGCACCAAAAATTCGTCTTAATGACATTGCAACAGAGTCAGATGCTCACTGAGGCCATGATAGTCCATCCAAATGTTTTTTATGAGGTTTCTGCCCAGGGGCTCGAAATGGGGGAAAGAAAATACCATGGGTTTTAACAACAAATCTCCTCCAAATCCAACTCCTTTCTAATCTTCTCTTTTAAGTGGCTATTAGCCCCTTTTCCTTTCCACTACTAACCAAAAATATCCAAGCAAGATTGTAATTACCCACAACTCAAACTGTACCATGTAGAATAACAACGTGATGACAAAAATCTCAGCATCCACAGAAGCTTCTGAGCTACCTGGGTCCTTATCACAGCCTAATGATACACGGACCCTAACGATGTGTTGCCACAATGGAGGTAAGACAGGTTATGTTGGAGTTAGAGTCTTTTACTTTCAAATAGAAATGAAGGGGATCCCTGGGTGGCTCAGCAGTTTGGCGCCTGCTTTCAGCTCAGGGCGTGACCCCGAAGACCCAGGATCAAGTCCCATGTCGGGCTCCCTGCATGGGGCCTGCTTCTCCCTCTGCCTGTGTCTCTGCCTCTCTCTCTCCCTCTATGTCTCTCATGAATAAATAAATAAAATATTTTTAAAAAAAGAAATGAAGATTAGGGGTTCAAAGTATTAGAAATTACTATACATGGGGAATCTGAATGTTTTAGTAATCTAGAGCTTTCAATGTGGAGAGAGAACTTGAGGAGAATGGAAGTGTTGGGAATATAATGCTAGCAAGTAATTCGCTTTCCAGAGAGTAATTATTCTACTGCATACTGTGTTTTTCTATGGTCTATGTAGTTCAATTTTGTCCCTAATCTTACCTGCCTCTAGCTTTTGTGTATGGAATGGGATAGTGAGGGGCAGACAACAAAGAAAGACTTGTTATAAAGTAGATATTGACACAAAAGTAAGACAGAGTAGTTAATAAAAATAGTGGCTTGCCAGCTCTCAACAAACAAAAACTTCACATGACAGAGCCCTTACAAACGATTCGGACTATGATTTTCTGTATCGACAAGCAGAACGGGGGCAATGGACAAGAATGACTTTCAGAGCATCTGAAAGTGCTTTGTTTGAGGATATCTTCCCTGTATTTGGATTCCTCTGGTTGTTCTTTCAAAGTGGAGAGACACTGGAGGAAGTAACATATTACATTAATATGTTAGAATCATATTAGATCTCTCTTCTTCTGTTCAAAGAAGAACATTCAGGAAGGCTCTGAAAATAAGGCCATGAGAAAGAAGAAAGGAATGACACAAAATGTAAAGGAAAATATTTTTCACACTGGCCTGGAGCTGCAGGTAGTAATTAGCAAGAGCGATTCAAGGGTCTGGATGAATAAACCCAGTAATGTCATTAGTGAACCATCTTTTGCAAATTTTCTCCAAATTTAATGACTTTGTTGACATAATTCCCTTTTTACAAGTACTTGGTAGGCAACCTGGACAGTTAATTAATGTGTTTTGGGGTCTGTAATTTACTCTTAAAATACATCCACAAAGATAGTTTGATATAATTCCATGCATATGAGATGGTTGGCACCCAATGGTTGACCTATACAAGAACCTACACTCCGTAGGAGGGAGGCTAATATTTTATTAAAAGACCGCATTTCACAGGTGGGTAGTACAAGTGTGTAAGGTATATTTATCTCTGCTCAAGACCTCATGTTTTGTTAATGAGCATAAATAAATTGAATTGCAAGTGACATTATGGGTGATGGGGTTTTTTAATCAGTGAAATTAATGGTGTTCGCCTAAGGTGATTTGGTGAAAATAACTTAGAGACTCTCCCTATTCCTGTATCAAAAGGATAGAGAATAGTCTAGGGAAACTTTGACTTTTTTTTATTATTTTTCATAATGGTGACTGAGGCTGGAATCTTAAATCATTCTGTTTCAGCCATCGAATTAGAGGATTCTGGCTGTCTGATTCCAATTATAAAATAAACTCAACCATGCTTCTGCTTCTGGAATGTTTTCATATTTGGTCTAGGAAAAACGTCCACACTCCAAGCAGCTGGAGCATGTACAGGGACAAAAAGCTTGGACTTTCAAGCTTACAGAACAGGTTGTATAGACGAGTTTTGAGCCCACTGCTAATAAATATCTGTCTTCTAACCGTAGGAGGGGCAGACTTGTCTCACGCTTGTTAACTAGTACTGAGTTAGATGAAGTCACTCATGCTTACCTGGTTATCTCTAACTGCTGCTGGCTACCTCTATCTACTATAAGAGCCACAGTGGCATAGGTCTGTTCACAGCTGTGCATTTATTAGTGCCAACTATATACAGACACTGCTGGATTCATTAGTGAACAAGGCAGTCATCCTGGATCACAGCCTAGACTCTGGTTAGTCAGAAATGGAAAGAAATGTTTAAACTACTACTGCTAACAGTAATTTATATTATTTTAATTACAAGAACGGGGGCTTCTCAGAATGTGTCAGTCCATTAAAAGGGAAAAGTGATAAATTTAGGCCATTAAAAGACAAGAAAGTCTCATTCGAACCTATATTCTTTATGTAAATAGCCTTTGTAAATTGTCTTAGATGCACCCATAGATGATAATATGTTTAAACACTCACTGGCTTTTTGAAAATATTAAAACCTGTCCATGTCTCGGTTCATATGTCTTCAACATCAGAACACTAATATGTCTCAGGGTTATTGTAATGGATAAGTGGAATGCTATAGATGAAAGCATCTATCACGTTACCTCTTGTAGAGAATCGGTCATAAGCACTAAAAATGATGACATCCTTTCAATAAAAGGGAAACATTAATAACATCTAAAATTTATAGAGTTCAATAAATTTAGAAGTCATGTTTTGAAAATCTATTTGTTTCTAGGGTATTAAATTGGGGGATTAAAAATGAATAAAGGGTTTCCAGGTTAGGATGGTGAATAAACACTGGCATTTAGCTTTTTTCCCTCCTAAAAAATTAAAGTCAGGGTGTATATTATATGTATACATAATCTACATATGTGAGAGTAAAAGGGAGAGCCATGAATGACTACATGGAGCAGGAGAGCTACAATGGGGCTGTGCTGGGCGGAGGACATGTGGTGACTCTACCATAGAAGAAAGTTTAAAGTCAACCGGACCCTGCCACTCTAAATAACAAACACATAGCTAATAATTATTAGCAATCTGGGGAAAGCTGCTGTGGAGCCTAGAAATCAGAAAAAAAAAATGAGAATAAAGAGATTTAGAGAAAACCAAGGAGTAAAGAAAGATATTTGTTATCCTTGAGATGCAAGAAAAAGTTGTGCATTGGTGAAGCAAGTGCTAGAATGCCACTCAAAAGGAACTTTTCGGGAGCAAAAAAAGAGCTCTCTGATGAAATCCATGATGAAGAGTCATTCTAGAAAGACGGGAGAAATCAGAAGAGACCAAATCACAGACAGAGCAATGAAAAGAAGTGAAAAGAGTTGCCAGCGTGAAAGGCATGTTGTGAAATTTCAGAATGTCGGGGACAAAAAGAATATTCCAAACTCCAGAGAGAGGGGTAGGCTGTGCTAAAGGAACATGAAGCACCCAGCAGGTGTGCTGTACCAGAGTGAGACAGAGAAAGCAGAGGGAGGAAGACGTGGAAAGTGGGAAGCACGAGATCCAGCACAGGGAGGGAGGAGGAAATTCTCAGCCGAATGGCACTGGCGTGGTGAGGCGAGGCTGCACGATGACGGCGTGCCCCAGACACAGACAGTGGTTCGGGTTGGAGACTGAAACACCAGCAAGATACCCATGACGGTTTTACAGAATATGTCAGGTTCTGTTCTGTGCTTGACCTGTCTCAGCACTCTCTACACTCTCACCTCCGTCACCTCCACGTCTGGGCCCGCTAAGGGACTCCCTTGACCTCCCAAAGCCTGCCACCTTGTCATGTTCTGTAACCCAGACCCAGTCAAGAGGGCTTAGAACAAGGGGCAAACACGGTTCCAGTGAAGACAGAATAAAACAGACGTCTAGACAAGCAAAGAAGAAGCAATAGTGATGATGATGATGATGATGATGATGATGATGATGTGACAAGTTCTTGCCTAGTTTCACTTTTTAATGTTGATTTTCTTTGCTCAAAAATATGAGTAAAAACAGGACATGGGATTACTAATTATGTGATGTGAGGTCAGCCCTGAGAGTCTTTTGCCCATACATGCAATAAAGACAACTTTTTGACAACTTTGTTCCTTTCTCACTCTTCACAAATGCGACACAGGCCGGGGTGTGGCAGTCACTTGTAGGGCACCGATGAGCTTCAGAGCATCTAGTTTGTCAGTCTCAGGAATATCCCAATATCTGCCAGTTTAGGCAACATGGAGTATTGGTGCAGTTTATTTTAACTTTCCTGGTTGCATCGATTAGGCCAAGATAAGATGAAAAAAAAAAAAGAAGAAAGAAAGAAAGAAAGAAAGAAAGAAAGAAAGAAAGAAAGAAAGAAAGAAAAAAGAAAGAGAAAGAAAGAAGAAAGAAAGAAAGAAAGAAAGAAAGAAAGAAAGAAAGAAAGAAAAAAAGAAAGAAAGAAAGAAAGAAAGAAAGAAAGAAAGAAAGAAAGAAAGAAAGAAAGAAAGAAAGAAAGAAATTAGCTGCTTTAGGAGATTCTCCCAACAAAATTGCCAGGAACTTCTGATATGGAAATTGATTTACTCAGAAGAAATGAAAGGTGACCCAGAAAGCTGAAAAAGGTAGGATTTGGAGAGAGAAACCCACACGTACTGGCTTTAAGTCAGACAGAAAGCAACGAGCTGACCTTAATTGGATTTCTCAAGGAGTTTTCCTCCCCGTCCTGCCTGACGGACAAGCTGATTACAGTGGACTAGATGAGAGCCTCAGACCCCAAATGTCAGAGGAACCCACACCAGTCCCTGGCCATAGACAATGGGGAGCCTGGCACTTGAGGAGGGATGGGGGAGTCAAATAGCAAAGGCATTGCTTTCAGAGCACCAGAAGGCAGTGTGTTCAAAAGACTATCGAGGTAGGTGTGTAGAAATATTTGGAACTGGGTGAGTTTGCACGTGGGGTACCATCTTGGAGGTTCCAGAGGTGACCCCAAGGTGCTGGTTACCACTCTTCAGCTGTTTCTTCTTGATTTTTCATGGCATCCTGCACTCCCTCCCGGACTCTGGCCTGTTGCGTAGGCCTCATCCGACCTCCAATAGCTTTCCTTTCATTTTCTTGATGTAAGTTCAAAAACCGTTTGAGAACTTTTGTAGTATTAACCTATCACTATGACTGACACACAATGAAGAGATGTGAAAGAAAGCCTGGCAGGTGGAAGCCATCTGTGGAATAAGAGTATGAATCCAGAAGGGAGTCTTGGGCCAAGTGGGTAATCAGTTACGGGGGAGAGCTCTCTTTTCAGACTGTGTTTGATCAGTGAGTTGGTTCCTAGATTTTCAATTGAAGCTGTATGAACAGAATTGAATTCAAAGATTTATACTGATTGTGAGGAACTGAAATAGCTGAGCGCGTGAGGCAGGAGTTGCTGAGTGATTACAAAGGTTTTTTAACAAAGACAGTTTGTGAGAGGTCGGCGGAGAGGAGAAGATGTGCCTGAAAGAAGACACAGAGGAGAGCTATTCTATGTGCAGGTTAACAACAGAGGAGGTGCACTGGGGTAGGAGGCAGAAAAGGGAGAGAAAAAGCTGGTGATGAGAAAAAAATAAAAATGAGCAGAGGGAATAAAATGGAAGAAGCCAGTGTGTTGAGGCTTACACTTTAGGCCAGGAATTCATCAGAGAAATAGTTCATGACATGTGGGAACACCAAGGGATTGGAAGCGTAGTAGCGCCTGGTCTGAGAATGTTAATAAGCCTAACGGAGAATAGGGGAGCTGTGTGTGTCCTCATTTCTAGCTGGTTTCCTTGCAAAAAAAAAAAAAAGGGAGGGGGGGGAGAATAAGGCACTATAATCACATTAAATATTACAGATGATCTCCAATACAATTCCATTTAATCCTGTTATATTCTCACACCAGATTTTGTTAGATTCAGTGTAAGACGTTACACCTTGACAGTGTAACTACATATTGGGGATAGAATTTTAATTATCCTAAAGTCGGGCTCAAACCCTAAGGAATGACTAACCTAGGCAGATAGGAAATACACAACTTATCCTGTAAAGCTCTCGGAAAATCATATTAACTCGTAGTTGAATTTAGAGCTAAAATTGATAATAATGGCCTAATGGTTTAGATGTTGATTTCATTTAAAATGTGTTCTCTGATTACAAACCCCAAGGCATTAGTTGGACAATTAAGAAGTAAATAGTTTACCGCAAAAATGCTGTCCAAACCACAGATAATGAATTAGAGCTGGGTACGGAAGTTTTGATGATAATGATAATGAAAAGATATGAACAAGAGGTGCTCATTTCCGAGATCATATTACAGACCATACTACAGAATCCAAAATGAGGAGTAGTGTTTGAATGCCCACATGTAACCGCGCACACACGTACCCACGCACCCCACACGTGCGCTCCCGTGCACATGCGCAAGCACACACGCATGCACACACATGTAACTTGGAACTCTGGCTCTGAATCACACAATCCTAAGAAGTCAATCTCCATAACTTACCGAGATTTACTGTGTGACTTAGGACCTAGTACCCCTCAGCTTTAGTTTCCTCATCCCCCCAAAAAGGGAAGCAGGTATTATCACCTACCCTGTGGGGTGGTTGTGAAGTCCTGGATGATGGATGAATTAATGTGTGTAACCTACCTAGAATAGCGCCTGGCATTCAATGCTCTCCATAATAAACGTAGCTTCAGTTATACAATACGAAGTCTTTATGACACCTGTCCTATGCCGGTAATTCACATCTGAAGCTGCTAAGCAATCTTTATTTATTTATTTATTTATTTATTTATTTATTTATTTATTTATTTATTTATTTATTTTTGCGTTTTCAAAATTTCCTATATTGAAGAATACACTAAAAACCCTAGAAGACAAATAACAAAAAAAAAAAAAAAAAAAAAAGCCTTACAAACTAAACGCGGCACCGTTACTCAGAAGGTAAGAATACACGTAGCCAGATTTCTGAGTACTACACAGAGGTGTACAGAGCTCGGTGTGGTAGGAAGAGTTCAGAGATGGCCCCAAGATTCCTGCCACCCACCCGGCATACACTCCCTGCATGAGCCCCACTCCTTGATTGTGGGTGGGATCGGTGAATACGAAGGGTGACTCTCCTGCAGTTAGGTCACACTCTACCTGGCAAAGGTAAGGAGATTGTGCACAAGTAAGCAAGGTCCCCAGTCAATTGACTTGAGTTAATCCAATAGGTCATTATCCTGGGTGGGCATGCCCTAATCAAGTGAGCTCTTGAAAGACAGTCTGGAGGCCAGAGAGATCCAACAACTGTCAGGCTGTGGGAGGGACTCATGGCTGGGCCTTGGGAGCAGCCTCAAGGCGCTGAGAGCAATCCAGAGCCAAGGGCCAGGAAGAAAATGGAGCCCTTGGTCTTAAAGCCACAAAGAACTGGATTCAGTCAACAACCTGAATGAACGTGGAAGAGGATCCTAAGTCTCAGGGGCAATGGCAGCCCTGCTGACCCCTTCATTTCAGCCTTGGAGATCCTGAGCACGGGATGGCTCACCTGTGGCAGACTCCTGACCGATGGAAATGGTGAGATAATAGTGTGTAAACTGCTTAGAAAATGAATATGGTAGAGAAGGAACTGCTTTGCTTTGCTTTGCTGGAGGGTAGGATATGTACGTGGGAATGGAGGTGCGGGGGGTTCATGATACTTCCCACTAGAACCCACGCACTCTATGCAGAGACTCATTTCCTTGCTGCCTGCACTTCACTACTGAAACTTCTGAGAAGCATAATAATAAATAAAACGATATTACTGAGTGCAAGTGCTTAGGAACTTGAGTAACAAGCTCTCTATAAATATTAGATTAAAAAGACATGAACAGCTTTTACCATTATAGAGGATAATAGAATTTGATCAGCTAAATCCCAGGGCTTTATAAAGCACAAATTATGTAAACAAGCTTAATGGCTTTTTGATAAAACTACAAAACTCATGCTAGGAAGAATACAGGAGGTGCTCCTTATTTGGACTTGAAACTTCACACACTACAGCACAGATGCTTACTTAAATTTTTAAAAATTAAACATGAATGCAAAGAGAGTTAAAAAGAGCGTGGATTAGAGTACAGATTATTAAGAAAAGCGCTGGTTTTGATTTAGGGATAAAGGAGTACGTTTCTGAGGATAACGGCTGATGTATCTTTATTTACTCTTATTATTAATCATGGGGTGTGGGGGGGAACCAAATGAAGCTTTAAATACCAAAGTTGGAGGTCTCTAGGAAAAGATGTTGGTAAACATCTTAAAAACAGAAATAGAAGCTTACATGTTAAAAAATGTACAGGTAACAGAGGTAAATACTTAAAATATTTAATATTTTGGGATGCTTGGGTGGCTTAGTGGTTGAGCATCTGCCTTTGGCTCAGGGCATGATCCTGGGATCCCGGGATCCTGTCCCACATCGGGCTCCCTGCAGGGAGCCTGCTTCTCCCTCTGCCTGTGTCTCTGCTTCTCTTTCTCTCTGTGTCTCTCATGAATAAAGAAGGTCTTTAAAAAATTGATATTTTAAAAAATGATATTTTATGTTTATGAGAACTGTATTTACAACAGCAGATTCTCAGAGAGAGGATGAAAGTGGAGAAGGAGGATAACAATGAGTACATTTTTGTGCCCTAAGACTTACAAAAGAAACCCGGGCTCTGGCTCGTGGAGAGTGATGCATCCTTCCATAGGGGATTCAGGGAATGCGTTCTTTGCTCAGTACCAACTGCACAGTACTTGGGATGCTCTGTCATTTAGGACACCCCCTAATTTCCAAGCGACATAGCCCTGAACTGCAGATAGTCACAAGAAGAATTGCAGAGTAGAAGACCTGCCTCATGATAAAAAAATGAAGAGTGCCAATTTATGTCAAATTCAGCCAAGAAATGAGTAAATTCAAGCTTATTTGAGATAAGAGAATTCTGATTCTAGATTATTTGACTGTAGGTAGACTGCTGTATTTTTCTTTTGTGTTCCATGGTAATAATAGAATTTTTTCTTTTCTTTCCTTTTCTTTTCTTTTCTTTTCTTTACTTTCTTTTCTTTTTTCTTTTCTTTTCTTTTTTCTTTTCTTTCTTTTCTTTTCTCTTTTCTTCTCTTCTCTTTCGTTTCTTTTCTTTCTTTTCTTTTCTTTTTTTCTTTCTTTTTTTTTTTTTTTTTTAGAATGGGAGCAGTGTAGAGATCCTCCCATTCCAACTCCTACACTCCATTTACAAGGAAACCAGAAACCTAGACAAAGAGATGAACTGACCTACGCAAAACGCCCCTGGGGATTTGTGCAGTACCTGCTTTGGGGCAGCTCTACCCAACTTGGGTTAGGGCTACGGTCCTTTGCTAATCTGCCCCTGGCCTTCTGTGCTGCACCTCCTGGAATTACCCAAGGACAGAAACTGGGCATTTTCAGCTCTCATCAGAACAGCCACAACCCTGCCAACTTGACTTTCTAAAAATCCAGGAAATCCATCACTTCCTTTCCCTGACTGCCGCCACCTTAAATCTCAGTTTTAATTCCTGGAGTGAAACATAGGGGTTTTCTCACTTGTGTCCCTGTTGTATGTCTACATTTCCTTGGAAGAATCTTACAGCTGCCAAAGTCATGCTTTGAAAATACAGCATCATCACAAGCTTGCTTTTCCCTCACGATCACATTTCAGTTGCTTTGCATGCTGCACAAAGCCTGCTGTGAGTTGGTCGATTTTTCCTTCTCCCCTTTCCTGGGCCCACAACACCCACCTGGTTCTTCAAGACTCAGCTCATGAGTCAGCTGTGTGGTGGGAGATTTTGCTGGCCTCTGAGTCCAGGATACTTGCCTATTCTATGGTTTCCTAAAGTCGTCTACACAGGCCCTTTGGGAGGTTGGTCACTTCCAGGCATATCACATTCCCCACACTCTGCTTGCTGATACTTGCCCTACTTAGGCGCATCGCCTCATTTGTTATAGACATTTGCATTGATTCAGAGTCACTTTCCATCCTGAAAACTTTTATCACTCTCTAGACCCCGAGCAGTCACTCCAACATCCACATGGATGCCCCCCCCTTCCCCCAAATGCTCTTGGACACTCTTCCTCCACTTACCCTCAGTGACCCTCTTACACACTTACACACCATTTCATCACCAGAGACCTGGTCTCTATTGACTTCTGGGGGGCTCATTCCGGAGATGCCTTTCCTCTGTTTACATCAACCCCTAAGTGATATTATGCTTCTCACATATTCATACGCTAACAATGAGCACATTTATATCTCTAACTCAAATGTCTTTTGTTAGATTTTATTCAATTGCAAAATTGGCATCTCAGTTTAGATGGTACATAGCACCTCACATTTAACTACGCTTAACATGACTTCTCGAATTTTCTCTAACTCTGTTCTTCCCTTAATTTTCCACATCTCCCAGTGGCACTGTAATTCACCTGGTTATTTGATCCATATATTTGGGACTGGTTCTTGACAACTGTCTTTAGCCATCCTCACCCAACCTGTCATCCACCCTGACAATTCTACGTTCAGAATAGATCTAAACTTCATCTCGGTCTCATCACTTACACTGTCACCACTCTAGTTCTGGGAAAGGATGATGCCTCCTGGGACTCTGACAAAAACTCCAGAACTGGTCTAAGTGTTTCCATTCTGCCACTCATGCCCCCTCCTCATCCCAACCAGAGTAGTTTTAAACAAGACTCTCTCATTCTCCTCCTTAAAACTTCTCCGTGGATTCCCACCCCAGGTGTTTTTGGGTTTTTTTTTTTTTGTTTTTTTTTTTGTTTTTTTTTTTTTTTTTCCCCACACACATTGCCCTCCTTTCTGCCTGGTGTGCTCTGACTCTGCCCATCTGGCGACTTCACTCTGAATCCTTCTTTGGGGCTCACTGTGCTCCAGGTCCAACCACTGGGGTTTCAGCTTCCTGGAATGAAACAATCTCTTTCACGCCCCGGGGAGTTATGTTATAGGGCTCATTGCCCCTCTTCACCTTCTTGAGTGCTTTGTCTTTTTTCATACTTTAGATTTTGGCTAAAATGTTGCTTCCTGAGAGAGGCATTATCTAAAATCCAGCATCCAAAATAAATCACTCCTCAGAATTCCATTACTTTTCTTTGTAGAAAAAAAAAAAATCACTTGTTTGTTTGCTTTTCTAACATGTGTTTTATTATTAGTTGTGAAGGTTTAGTGTATCCACTTATTCTCACATGGTGCAGTTCCTGATGCAGAGTGGATATATAAGTAAAAAATCTATAAAAAAGGATCCTAGAGGTATGCTTAAATATTATTTCCGCCCCCCATAAAGACTGTGAAAAAATGCAGAGTCTTTGGGAATTTTTTTGGTGTGTATTATATATTCTTAATTAAAATTTTTCCTGTGGTAATATAGATGGAACATGCAGCTATGATAAATAATACAGAGAAGTCTCTTGTCCCTCTCATTCACTTCTCCCAATGATACCACCTCGCAGAACTACAGTAGCATCACAACCAGGATAGTGAAGCTGGTACAGTCAGGACCCTAACCGCTTCTATCACCACAGCAGTCCCTCGTGTTGTGTTGTCCTTCTGCAACCATGCTCACTTTGCTCCCACTCCATCCCTCCTTACCTGCCAGCAGCCATTAATCTGCTCTCCATTTTCATAATTCTGTCATTCCAAGAATTTTATATAAATGAAATCAGAGAGTATGCAATCTTTTGAGATTGGATTTTTTTCACTCCGTGTAATTCTCCGGAGATTTATTTATTTCTGTTGCATTGGATCAATAGTGCATTCTTTTTTATTGTTAAGAGTATTCCATGGTGTGGACATACCAAGTCTGTCTAACCATTCACCTGCTGGAGGGCATCTGGGTCCTTTCCAGTTTTTGGCTATCATGAATAAGTCTGCAATGCTCATCTTCGTGCAGGTTTCTGTGTGAACATGTCTTCATTCCCCTGGGGTAAGTGCCTGACAGTGCAATTGCAAAATCATATAGTAGGTGTGTGTTTAGTTTTCAAATAAACTCTTATTGGGAATTGGGATGAAAATAAGGATGGTTTGCAAGAGGTATTGTGAAGAAGAGATTAAGACTGTAACAAAAAGCTAGTTGGGGGTGACCAAAAGATATCAACAAATTGAGATTGTGAACTGAATCTAACAACAAAATATTCTAAAAGGGACACACTTCAAGTCCTCCCTTAGGATTCAGTATGAAACAATGAGGATAAGGAATATGTTACTTATTTGATAACATTAAACAAACAATAAATAAAACTTGGAGACATCAGTGGACAGTGGTGTGGTCATGATTATTTGGAGGAACTTCTCCAAAAATCAAGGGAGACTCCCTTCTTCTTTTTGGCCCTAAATTAATTGTGTTTTAATTTCCTTTTATCTTTTAAATCAGCAATGGAATTAAAAGTTTAGGATTCCCAAGAACAGATCTAAATCAGAAGTAATTTTCAACAGTGTCTTTGGTTTCTACCTAAATCTACAACAGATATTATACCTGTCAGTGAGGTCCCTCTTCTTAAATTTTTCACTATGTCTGTACAAGCTTAAAACTCTCCCCCATCGCACCCCATTTGTAAAAAGAAAGAAAAAAAGGTTGATCACTGCCAATACATTACTTCTTCCCCAGAAAAAAATGTCTTGCGCCCATTTTTAAAATATGGGATATATTCAATAGTGACAAGTGCCAATTACATTGGAGCCACTGAGTAGTGGGACAGCTCTATTCTTTAATAGAAATGTTATAAAGTAAAATGCATACACGCTTCCTCCTGACATAGAGTGATGATATATCAAGACTTCATAGAATTGCTCATGCTGTCATTCCCTCTTCTTCTTCAACATATATCTCTTGGAACTGCAACAGCCTCAACCAAGCTATGTGGTCCCATACTGTCCTAATGATGTCAAGTTCATGTTCTTTCCAGATGAAGGAAGGGTCGATGGGTGGTAAAAGGCCAAAGAATGCCTGCTGGCCTTCAGTGGTCCCTGACACACTGATGTTCATAACTATCTTGGATGATAAGAGAAAAATATTCTAACTGAAGAAAATGGTACTGTATTCTTCACTGTCTGGATTGCTCATAAGAGTATTGGCTTAAACTATAATCATATTTTTTTTATATATTAGGAGAAACAAATTTGTTTGTTTTCTAACACACCCTTAGAGTTCTTGGCATAGGAGGATATTTTTGGGAGAATAGCTCCATTTTACCTTTTTCTCTACAGGCCTTCCATACTATATTCCTGTCCTCAACATTCTCCTTTCTGTTCTGGGCCATGCATGGTTTCCTGATATTGCTGGAAGTTCTCCATGGGGTCTGCTTACCTACGACACTGGTGAGGGTTCTCCCTTCCAGTGGCACAATCTTATTCCCACTTCGCACCTATGTTGGGGAACATCACTGAAAAGACATGACTGTAGAATGACCTGGAGCTGAACCCAGGCACTCCGAGGCTTATCATTCCTTCTCCTGTCCTTGGAATGGGGTTCCACTTACCTTTTTCTCTCCTGGAGGCTGCTCCCAGGACATAGATTTGGAATGGTGGTGTGGCGTTGAGGACACCATATGGTATGTCCTCAGTCAGCATGACTGACCCCAGGTGAGGCCTGTTTACATACTGTTAGGATTATGCTGCCCTCAAGACAATCCTTATATATAAGTTCCCTTTGTTTATTAAAACTGCCATCCACCAACCCGGCCTGTCACTTTCTTGGGTCTCTCCCTGCCCTTACACCCAGGAAGTTCCCTGGAAAGTTGTGAATAAACAAACTACTGAATCCAATTCTTCAGAGTAGAGACAATAAACATGAATGGAAAACAAAAAAATAAGGAAAAAACCCCCATAAATGATTCTAACGCATTGCCAGATTTAATAACCATTAGCCCCAAACAGATTTGTGTTTGAATCTTATCTGAATAATATCAGCAAGATATTTAATTCTCTAATCATTTTAAAAAATAATAATACCTTACTCCTGGGTAACCTTTACTGAATGTTTACCATGTGTCAGACAATATGTGAAGAACCACGTGTATATTATTTTATTTATATAATAATGCTCTGAGATAGATATTATTATTATTTTTGATAGATATTATTAATCCACTTAATAAACAAACATACTGAGGCTTGTTGAGTTTAATAAAGTTAATAAGGTGCCCAAGATTATATATCTGGTGACTGATTGAGCCAAGATGCAAGCCCAGGTAGTCTGAGTGAAGAATTTATCACAATGCTTGACACACAGTAGACAGGTCATGTAGTAATCACCATAAGTAGTGTCAGATAATCATTACTGTTATAGTCAAATACTTCAGGAGTTTCCATCAAATACTGATCCTCTCTTGGGGCCAGTGAATAGTGCCTGCCTCACACTCTTCTACTTTGGAGGGAAAGGCATTACTAAGCATCTGATGGGAAATCTGCTCTTAGGGATCTGCACATCTCACACATCATAAGGTATTAGAAGAACCCACAATTTCATTTAATAACCCCAAAATTTAAGTGGAAGTGAAGAAAAACTAGGTTCTCTTTGATGTAGAGAATTCCAGATAAATTTCATGAAAGCTGCATGTATTGCCAGAGTGAGATTTTGGTACCCAGAAAGGCTCTTTCTGTAACTTCAGGGCCTGGGGAAGATGTGGAGTGGTCCCTAAGCTTCCCCTAACATGGGCAGAGTGGACATTCGAACAGTGATACCAAAGTTCATCAGTCTAGGGTACTTGTGGGGGCTGCTCTGTGGGCCAGTTCTTTCCGTGGACTCCCACTTTCAATTTCACTTCCTGAGTTTTCCCCCTAAATGGTAATATTTTAAAATGTTAATTATATATTCTTCAAGTCAGAAGGCAGGCTTTAAAAAAGAACAGGGTAGATGATTTTATTGCTTTAGAAATACATTTCACCCTTTTACTGAACAACAGTATTTCGCTCATTACATGTTGTGATAAGAACATGGCGCAGAAGAAACAGTCTTGAGTTGTACTGTTCATGTTCAACATATAGGAAAGAAATGTCCATGAAACATAAATATGGCACAGTTACCTGTCATGTTGCAGTAGACTTTCAGAGGCCCCAGAGGTCCACTGCCATCAGGATCTATCCAGTAGTAATTTGACGTCTGGCCCAGGTGTTTGTAGGCTTCACAGGAAGGCTCATAGATCGCTGGAACAGAACAGCCTACATGAGCACAGTGCAGAGCAAATAGTTCCCCAGATGGGTCCCCCAGCCGATCAAATACTGGCCAGAGCTGCTGAGCAGTATCCTCCTGTTAGAGTGAGAGTTCTTTTTCTCTACATTTAAATTCATGATTTGGTTCTTACCCTATAAGCATTTCTGACCCAACAAACGTAGCAAGTTCCTACTATGACTTTATAGTTGGGGAAAGGTCTAAAACAATCAATAAATTGTTAAATAAATATAATGTTTGTTCCATTAGGGCTCATAATCATTGAAAAAATATTTAATCTGTAGTTATTTCTAGATATCATCTCCTTGTTGTAAGGGACTTTATTTTGAAAGGCCATAAATATTGGCTGTTTTGTTGGGCTATCAACTAAGAGAAAAATCTCTCTACCAGACACATACACACACACACACACACACACACACACACACACACTTTTTTTGATATAGATTGTGTACATTACCCTCAAACAGCATGAGATTTCTAATTTTCCTTTATTTCAGGAGAAAGGAAAGAATGTTCCTGCTTCATTTTGTTACAGTTATTTTAATTACATCACATCTAGTATCTGCAGAAAGCTGACATCAATGTAATTAAATTATAGGCTCTTTTCCATTGTTTTCCTTTCTGTTCCCATGCTCCTGACACATTTTCTTTTCTCAGAAGTACAAAATGGACATTTGCATATCTCCTTTGTAGTCACAATTTCTAGAATACTACTGGGAAGACTTTTAAAAACAGCTCCACGGTGACATTTCTGATGACTTTGAGAGATCTCTTTACAAAACTAAGAACTATTTCTGGTAAAGAGCTATCACCGGATGCACATGCAGTGGAGCCTTTTGGCACAGTGCACTGGAACTCACACTGCTGGGATCAGTTGTTCATTGGTGGCAGGTCCGATTCTGGGACCTCTCTTTTCCACCTTTGTCTCCCATGTTCTCGGTGCCCCTATTTGGCTGCCTGTGGTTTCCTCTCTCTCCAAAGATGTTAGACTTCAAATTCAATTTCATGTCAACAACAACATACTGGACTAAAACAGTTCTCAAAGTCTTTGACTTACTTAATTGGCCTTCCTCCCTTCCTTCTGCAAATATTGAGTGCCTATGATGTGCTGGGCAGGGGCAATGCAAATACAGATGTGAGCACCACAGATAAAGGACGAGTAGGGCTTGTTCACTAATTATTTTGGTATTACTCATGCATAAGGTGCCACTGGAAGGGGATGCAGATGGAAAGCTATGCAGAGCTCATGTGTCCTTTGTCCCGGTGTGATGATTAACCTGCCGGGTTTCAATCTCCCAAGTCTCTCATTTGGATAACAAACTATGGTTGCTCTAATTTTGAATGGCATGCCAAGTAAAATATTGCAATAAAAGTCAGTGAGGGAGATTTTTAAAATCTAAGCTAGGAAGATGCTATAATTAGATATAGGTTTTAGAAAGAAAACTCCTGTAGAAAAACTATAGATTTTAGGGGACTTCAGAAGTTCATGAGCACACATAGGCTGTCATGGCCATAGGCTTGGAGAAGGATGAGTAGCTCTGTACTCATACTGAATGAGGAAGGCTAAGTAGTTGGGACTGATTCACATGTTTTTAAAATAAGCTGAAGATGAAAACCAGGTAGGTGTAGGTAGTTGGGAAGAGAGTTGAGAATGACCTAAACTCACAATTTATAACCGCCTTACTAATTTTTTGCAACCTCTCTCCAGATAATTATGATTTTTGTGAGTAGCTCAAAATGAACCAGACAATGTCAGGTTAAAATTCTAAAGTTTTCCTTTTAGTGTCTTCAATATTTCTTTTTTTAGTATTTAATCATTAGTCACTCTCCTTTCCCTCTGCAAACCCCCCATTCTCCTTATCATCTGGTATCTGGTTTACAACAATCACACTATTAATTGGTTGTCTTACCCAAATATCTCTTCACTTTTCACCAAATTATGCCATTAGTCTAGTCCTAAAACATTACTTTCATTGGGTTAAAAAATATGTAATGATTTTTTCAGCATCCATGGTATTATATCCCAGGTCACCACCCATGCATACAAGACCTTCCATAATCCTAACAGGTATCTCCTGGTTTTGCCAGTGTCAACCTTGCACACTGGTCAGGCACCTTTTCTGGACTTATTTTCATCTGCAATACACTACAAACCTCTGAATCTATTCACTTTTTCTACCATAGTTAACTATTGAGGCAGAAATGCTAAGAAACGGGGCGCTGCAATTAAACAGACTTGGGCTGAAATTCCTACTCCACAAAGTACTACTTATGTAACATTGGCAAAATTCCCTAATTTCCTTTAGTCTTATCTGGAGAATAGGTATCAGGTATATTGCAATGAAGTAATGAGAATTGGAAGACACAACAACACCGACTGCTTAACCATTGTATCTGGGCCATTGTAGACATTTAATAGGTGGAATTTTTATGATTAATATCATAATTATTAATTAGGTCCTACTCAAAGTCCTCCTTTCTTAAGGAAACCTTCTCTAGTCAATATACTTATCTTTCTGTACAGCCCAGGGCATTCGCTGCTCATCTCATGTACTATAATATTTGATTATAGTTAATTTAGGACTTGACTGTTGTTGATTGAATTTCATATATGAAAATTTTATTTCCTAACAAGACTGTGAGTTATCTTGAGGGGAGGGGGGTCTAGAATATATATATATATATATATATATATATATATATATATATATATATTCTTTTCTGCTATATACAATCTAACAGGGTAGATTCTTTTTTAAGATTTTTTTTTATTTATTTGAGATTAGATGCAGAGGGAGAAAGAATCTTTAAGCAGACTCTGCACTGGGCAAGGAGCTGAACATGAGGCCCAATCTCAGGACCCTATCTTGGGATCCCGTGATCACTACCTGAGCTGAAACCAAGAGTGGGACACTTAGACGACTGTGCCACCCAGGCACCTTGAACATGGCAGATGTTTAAGAAAAGCTATCAGAAAAAAAAAAAAAAAAAAAAAGAAAGAAAAGCTATCAGAACTGATGAAAGCACTATCTGATGGTAAGAAGCGTGGTTCACTCCTGCATGTCTAAGTAAGCATATAAACCCTCTAAAGAGGACTACAGACCTTAACTCAAGTAATTTACTAAGAGCAAATGTTGAAGGCTTATAGACAAGGGAAATCTGGATGCAAGAATCTCTTCTCTTTTTCTTCAAAGTATGACAGTTATTGTGCTTGACTTTAATTTACGATAGGCCTACTAGCTGCTTTTGCCTCCTCATCACAAATGGGAAACCAAGTATTTCAGCCCAAATGATATCATGTGTGAAAATCATCTGGAGAGCTTGTTAAGATTCCTGGGCCTCACCCTAAAATTCTGATTCAGCAGAGAATTTGCAGTTCTAATAAGCTCCCAAGTGATGCTGATGCTGTGGGTCCTGAATGCATTGTGAGAGGCACAGCTCTAATCCTGGGGGGAAAAAAAAAGTTAACTCTGAAAGGCCAATTCTTGATTTATATTTAGATATAAGTGGAAAAAAAGGTAGAACACTGAAAGGCAATACAATAAAATCCTGAATAAGGGTGGAATGGTACTTCACTTCACTCAAAATAATGAGAAGGGATTGGGATACAAAAGCCCAAATAAAAATACATCTGAAAAAAATATATACTTGGATGAATGCACCCGCACAATAGCAGTGGTTATCTCTGGGCAGTAAGATTATGGATAATTTAAAACTTCGTACTTTTCTGTGTTTTCCATATTACTTTATAACGTGCAGAAGTTATGTTATGATTAAAAATATACTTGAGGGGCAACCCCAGTGGCGCAGCAGTTTAGCGCCGCCTGCAGCCCAGGGCGTGATCCTGGAGACCCTGGATCGAGTCCCACGTCAGGCTCTCTGTATGGTGCCTGCTTCTCCCTCTGCCTGTGTCTCTGCCTCTCTCTCTCTCTGTCTCTATGAATAAATAAATAAAATCTTTAAAAAAATATACTTGAGAAATACATATCTAGAATAATGGCACAGAGGTAAAATGGCAAGGACACCTGGATATAATGAAATTGCATTAGTTTTATAACTGAGTAAGGAATTAAGAAATTTTCATTCAGATTTCCTTTCTGTCATTTACAATGTGGACCCCCCCCCCAACTTTGAGTTTTCTCAGCTGTAAAATGAAGGAAATACTCTCTCCTTCAACTAAGTTGTTGTGATGATTAAGTGATATCACACACACTTTGTAAACTAAAAAGCATTGAGCATATTGACATTTTAATACAGAAAAAGAGCTAACCAAAGCATCTGCCCTGCATGTCTCAGCCAGTTAGTTTTGGACCCAGTGGTGGCATAGTTGGATTCCACATTTTGTGCACAGGAAGCCTGAGGAGAGGACAGAACACAGGGGCTAAGGCAGCAACCAGCGAAGGAAGTGAAGCACATGAGCCATCATCACTGCTGAAGAACAGAGAGGCAAGTGGGCTGATGGGGAAATAAACAGACTCATCAACTCCACGGATTTATTGGAAAAGTAATAAAAGGTCTCATATTGCTGTATGTTTTTGTTGGAAAAGTAATAAAAGGTCTCATATTACTGTATG
Organism: Canis lupus familiaris; assembly: GCF_011100685.1. Taxonomy (NCBI): domain Eukaryota; kingdom Metazoa; phylum Chordata; class Mammalia; order Carnivora; family Canidae; genus Canis; species Canis lupus. The sequence continues at coordinate 2,611,601 of NC_049237.1, forward strand.
TTTTTGTAAATAAATCTCAGATGTTTGCAGCAATATTACTACTGAACCCATCAGACTGAATTCCATAGCATGTAAAATTCCAGAAGGTGGTGAATCCTAAGCATGTTCTTCAATTTCCTGAAACAATGGTATAGTCTGCGTAACATCATACTAGGTGCAATGGAAAATGCCAACATACTCCTGTGTTGGTTTCATATGGCTGCTGTAACAAATAGCCAAACATTAATGCACTCAGACAACATGGACCGATTATCTTAGAGTTCTGGAGGTTAGAAGTTTGAGGTGGGTTTCACTGGGCTAAATTCAAGGTGTCTGAAACCTCTGGGGGAAAATCCATTTTCTTACCTGGATCAGCCTCTAGACTCCACCCTGCTCACTGTTCTTGTCTCATTTCTGCATCTTCAACGCAAGGTCTTCCTACACTCCAATGCTCTGATTCCCTGCTTTGGCTGCCACATCTTTCTGTTTCAAGGAGCCCTATGATCACATTAGGCCCACCCAGATAATGTAAGGGAATCTCATGTGACTTCACTTAATCATAAAGTCTCTCTGCCATATATGGTAACATATTCGCTTAATCATAAAGTCTCTCTGCCATATATGGTAGCATATTCGCTTAATCATAAAGTCTCTCTGCCATATATGGTAACATATTCACAGGTTCTGCAATCAGGACAAGGATTACTTGGGGTGGGGGCAATATTCTGCTTATCACAACTATATAGAAATATGGCTGCTCTACTTAATGAATAAATTTTATTAAGCATTAAATATGTTCCTAGTGTTGTTGGTTAATAAGAAGTATTAAGCAGAATACTAAAGATGGAAGCACAAAGTCAAAGGTTTGTACTGGCCTTTAGAGGTCCATATGGCCCTGAGGTTACAACCATCAGTAGAACACCAAACAACACGTGCATTCTCTGCCCTCCCACCCCCTACCAAAGAGGAGAAGAAATGCTCCCTCTGTTCAGGTGCAGATGCAGCATGAGGTGTCTGAAGTATCACTGACTTGCAGACAGAAGGAAAAGCAAAAGGTTGAAGAGCAAAGATGTGCAATTGGCCTAATGTGCTGGGAGATGAAGCACAGTTAAGGAATGCTCATTTTGTGACTAGAATATAAAGGAGGACTTACACCCTCAAGAAGAACATCCGAAGAGTCTGAACTACTGCAAAAAATGGGAACAGAAGAGGGCCAAAAACCAAATAAAAATGGCAATATGTTTAGCGAGCAGATTTGAGTGACTTTTTAGATATTTCAGAGTGGTGGTATTTATAGAACCAAATTATAGGGAAAGGAACTATTTGATGGACTTGGATGCTGACCACACATTGTAGGCATTTGAACATAAAAGGAAAAATAGAATAAAAGTTGATAGAGATTGCTAAATTCACAAGAGAGTCTTTGTTAGGATGTGTGACACGGATTCATTTTTTAAAATGTTTATTTATTTTTAAGATTTTAATTTATTTATTCATGAGATACACAGAGACAGAGATGTAGGCAGAGGGAGAGGCAGACTTCCTGCAGGGAGCCCAAAGCGAGACGTGGTCCAAGGACCCTGGGATCACGCCCTCAACCAAAGGCAGACGCTCAACCACTGAATCCCCCAGGCATCCCAGATTCATTTTTTTTTTAACATGGGTATTTCTAATTACTAACAGAACTACACATTTTGATGAATTTTGAAAAAGGAGCAAATAATAGAAAAGAAAAAGATAACATCTTGTTTTCTTGCCCCCAGGTGCAAATTTTGGTAAGCTTGTATTTCAGTCTCTTCCTGAATGCTGAGCCTTTCTTACTTCTGTGTAGACATCTTTCAATGGTGTGAGAAGTTAATGTAACTGCTCGTAATCCAGAATACATAATGGCCACATTCTATTAGCTGTTGTCAGGTACTCACTACCACCTCCATGCCACCATGAAGTGAGCTCTAAATTCCAATAGTCAATTTTAGATTCCTGAGAATCTTAAAAGCAACAACTTTGCCTCTGAATGCATCTTCACCAGCACTGGCTAGACTCTAATTTAAAATAAAACAGAAAGAAAAAAATAGTTTCTTATTTGGCAAAAAAACAAATCACTTTTCATTACTGTTTTATTTGTATTTTTTATTAATATTTGGAAAATATATTTTCAAATGTACATTGGAGAGATTTTAAAAAATCTTTTGTAGTGTATACATTTATAGTGTAGCCCATTTATTGTTATTGTTTTTTTTGTTGTTGTTGACATAGAAAATGGGAATTCCTGGGTGGCTCAGCATTTGAGCCATCTGTCTTTGGCTCGGGTCATGATCCCATGGTCCCGGGGTCGAGTTCTACATGAGGCTCCCTGTATGGAGCCTACTTCTCCCTCTGCCTCTGTCTCTGCCCCTCTCTCTCTCTCTCTGTCTCTCATGGATAAAGAAATAAAATCTTAAAAAAAAACATGGAAAATGAATGTTATACTATACTATAAATGAAGACTAAAATATGTGTTCTTCCCTATTTGTCTTATAGCTTTGAATATGTAGGTTTTGATGTATAAGTACATTTTATGTTTTTGGATATATTAAGATTTCCCTTTAAAAACTGTTCTCACATCTCTTAAATATATAATATTATCCTCCATTTATGACAATAAAGATCCTGAATATCATGCTAAGTAGTAATTAAGACATATACTCACATATGATTAAAATATTAAAGTACTTGGGAATGGAGAAGAAAGCACAGAAGCCTACCATGGCTTCTATTTTCACATAAACATTGACTATTTATTTACTTATTTTTAAATTTTTTTAAGCATTGACAATTTAGGGGATCCCTGGGTGGCTCAGCGGTTTGGTACCTGCCTTCAGCCCGGGGCGTGATCCTGGAGTCCCGTGATCAAGTCCCATGTCGGGCTCCCTGCATGGAGCCTGCTTCTATCTCTGTCTCTCTCTCTGTCTCGTCTCTCTCTCTCTCTCTCATTCTCTCTCTCTCTCCCACTAATAAATAAATAAAATCTTTTTTTAAAGCATTGACAATTTAAAAAAGACGTTGCTATAGGTTGAAATATTCTCATTCATTTGGGGAATATAAATAATAGTGAAAGGGAATATAAGGGAAGGGGGAAGAAATGTGTGAGAAATATCAGAAAGGGAGACAGAACGTAAAGACTGCTAACTCTGGGAAACGAACTAGGGGTGTTGGAAGGGGAGGAGGGCGGGGGGTGGGAGTGAATGTGTGACGGGCACTGGGGGTTATTCTGTATGTTAGTAAATTGAACACCAATAAAAAAAAAAAAAAAAAAAAAAAAAAAAGAAATATATCCCCTGAAAAGATGTTGAAGCTCTAGTTCCCTGTGATAGTGACCTTATTTGGAAATAAGATGTAGAAGATGGTTAGGTTGAGATGAGATCACCTCAATAGGCTTAATCCAACTTGACTTAAATAAAGGGGCTATTTGGACACAGAAACAGATACCTACAAGGGAAGACAATATAAAGACACAGGAAGGATGCCAACCACAAGCTAAAGAACATCTGAGGCCAGCAAGAAGAAGCTGGTAGAGAAGTATGGCACAGATTCTCACTTGCAGTCCTCAGAAGGAATCAACCCTGAAGATACCTTGATTTTGGATTTCTATCCTCTGAAACTGTAAGGCAATACATTTCTTTTAAGTCACCTTGGTTGTGGTCCGTTTTACAGCAGTCCTGGGAAACTAATACAGACACATAGGAGCCAAGTGACTGGGTCAAGTTGGAGCTTTTCCAAATTATAGATGATGTGGATGCCTCTCCACCATGGCCTAGTACTTTAATTTTAAAAGAGAAATATCTCCCAGATAAATAATTATTTTTGGCTCACGTGCATAAAGTCTTATACTGGGTGCTCTGAATAGTACAAGCAATGGTTCTTCAGAGCTCTGCTAATTCTGATGAGCTGAGGAAGGCTCTCCTTGACCCTATCTACACCTCATAATTTAAGATAGACATGTGGGCACATGGAATATACCCTTCCTCTTATTACCTTATGAAACATATGGACCTCTAGACGTAGCCAAGGATGAAACGTGTCCGAAAATTAACCACAAGTCAAAAATGAAAACGTACATAAAGGTTATCTTTGGAACATCATAAGTAGTCTTTTCCTGATTGCCAGGAAAGGGAAAAGTTCACTTCTAATGATTTGATATAAAATTGGAAAGAAGCATAAAATAATTTTATAGCTCATTTGCTAGTAAATGCTGTAACATGACATTTTGGGTATTGATAGTTTATGAATGTTCTTCACTTTCCTGCTCTCTTATAGCAGAGGGACTGCGCACTTACTACAGACCAGGAACAAGATGCTAACAAGGGAGAATTGGTTTACTGGAGACTCTACTCTTGAATTAATAAATAAGTCTTTTAATGGAAAACGTGGTTGTACCAGAAAATGATAAATAGTTGTTCTTAGCCCTTGAAAGGGGCCTGGGGCATATGGGAATTGGTGATACTCAGAATAGAATGGTCTCAGGTACCCTCTTTATGCTGATGCCTTTTAATCACTAAGTCACCTTCTGATCTTAATGTGTCTTTCAAAAATAAGTTTATCTACTGGAATGAGGTATTTCTCATTTGAAACCATGAAATTGATTTTCCAACTTCAATCGGGCTCTAGTGAATTTGGTTGGAGAACCTAGTTTTCCCAGATTCTCATTATTCTTGTAAAGGTAACTACTTGTGCACAACCAAGCCGGAAATCCAGAGAGGCAGCAGGGGCCTTGAAACCTTCCCCTGTGAAATCTCCCTAATTCTAAGACCATGCAATTATTTTTAATTAGCATGAAGTAAGCTTCACAATACCTAGGTCCTCATTAACACTTGAATATTAACCTCACATGTTCTCTCTTTTTTTTTGTTTGTTTGTTTTTTGTTTGTTTGTTTGGTTTTTTAAGCTTGAATGAATGCCCTGAGTAAGCTACATTATATCCTGGAGGAGCTATTGTCTCATAACCGGCACACAGCAAATGGTGGTAGTAGAGAGAGTGTGGGTTTAAAAACAGATATTCTGCATGCTAATATTATGTCACAATCTTTCCATCAGTGCAATTTCTCTATGAGATGTTACTCATTATCATCCTCGAATGAGTTCTTTCATCTAAGTCTCAAGGGAAAAGGGTAACTTAGAAGAGGAAAAAAAGGAAAAAGTTTGATTTCTTGTTAATAAATCAATAGCTTATATTTCTCTTACCTGACAAGTCCTTCAAGCAAATTTTGGAGATAAGAGTAAAATCTACATTTATTTTTTTTCATTTCTACTGTCTCTCTTACCCAAATCCATCCCACTTCTGCCTTTGGTTTGATTCTTCCTAACTCCTTCCATTCTTGATATTGGCTCCAAGGCACTACTTAAAAGAAAACAATAATCCCAAACTTCGTAATGCTAGTCAGAGAACCACAACTTTTTGGCTCTATATCATCATGACTGCCATATTACTTGGTGATGTCCATATCCATACTTGATATTCTATGACCTTCACTCCACAAAACATAAAATTAATTGTTTCTTTTCATGACTGAGTTTGGAGAAGCTCTACTAGTATTTTCTTCATATTACTCTTAGGTTACAGAAGACTAAGAGGAGGGGGGAAAAACCTATAAAACCAAATGGCTGTGCTACAAACTCATGCTTTCACATTTTAATAGGTCTCTACAGTGAAGCTTAATAACCCTATTGATCACTAGCTTAGATCCTATACAGACTGGCTACGTTGTCTCTTGCTCTATCTACTCAATCTTCTATTCCCATCTCTAACCTCATCACTCTCATTTTCACTCTATCCCAATAATGAGACAAAGAACATTGATCCAAATGTGTTAACATCTGTATTCCACTCCTTCAGTGTAACTCTGCCCTACACAGGTCCTTTTCCCTTTCCAATTGCTAATTAATTAATTAATTAATTAATTAATTAATTTTTTGATATCTACTAATGTGGTACTAGATCTAGTGCTATGCCTTGTACTAGAAATAAATGAAATGAGTGAATCATAGATCCTGGCTCTGAGGAATTTTCTGTCTGATGTATGGGGTAGACGTGTGGAGAAATAAAATACATATATTTGGCTGAATGAATTTTTTTAAAGATTTTATTTATTTATTCATGAGAGACAGAAAGAGAGAGAGACAGAGAGACAGAGAGAGAGACAGAGATACAGGCAGAGGGCAGAGGGAGAAGCAGGCTCCATGCAGAGAGCCTGATGTAGGACTCAATCCCGGACTCCAGGATCACGTCCTGAGCTGGAAGGCAGACACTCAACCACTGAGCCACTCAGAAGTCCCATCCAGGCTGAATGAATTTTTTAAAAAGATTTAAACAAAGTACCCAAACAATTTAGGTAAGGGATTGGACAACTTGGCTTAGGACAATCTGGTGAGGCTTCATTTGGAGGTGAGTCTTAAAGGATGAGTAGGAGTTTTCCAGGAAAAGGAGAGAAGGAGCCTTCTTTACTGTTCCTTTCCAATACCATGTTATTTCATGCCAATCTTCAGATACTTTAAGAGAATTATTTCCTCAATTTCCCCTCTCTTTTTTTTTTTTTTTTCCAATTAGCTCCATCTTCTTTGTCTTTTAATTAGCACCTGTCTCCTTTATCTTGGGTAATGGAAGGGGGAAAATATGCATGTTGCCCTCTAATCGTGTTTATCAATCCAACCTAAGGGGACTTCTTTTTCCGCATGTACCCCTGAACCTCCTCAAGTCAGAAAATTATCACTTCTGCCTCATTTTCCAGAATGCCACTGATGACTGCTGACTTTGACTAAGTCTTCTTTCTCTGTGACTCCAGTAGACTTAGTCACTGCTGACCATACCTTCACTGAAACTTACTCTTCTCCACCCTTCTGTGTCTTCACACTTGTCTGTCTGACTCTCAGACCACTTCTAAACCATGTCCTTCACTGTCATTTTTTCTTTTTCTGGCCTTTATAAAGAGCTATCCTCTGAGGCTTGTCTTCAGTGCTCTGTCCCTGCCATCTGTACAGAAGGATTAGTTCACTACTCCAAGGCTTTTTACCTAAAGAAGAGCAGAGTCACAACTGGAACACAGGAATTCTGGCTACATAATCTTTGCTCTTAAACTATGCTGAACTTTTTTTTTATTAATCTCATATTTTTTAACTTTTTCACATTTATATTTACTATTTTTACTATTTATACTATTCTTATCATTCTCAAGAAAAAAAGCATATTTTGTTCTTATTGTTTGGAAGATAGTTTGGAGAAGAGGGTGTGTTTTACTGAAGTAGAGTCTCCTGAAGGAAGAACAGATTTGTAAAACTTATATCTGTATATGTGTATCAAAGGAAAACAATGGAGTGAGAAATTCTCCAATTGTTTTTAGCTAAACAAGACTCAGTTTAACAGAAAAACAAATCTGGCTCTGATTAGAAAGTACTAATGCCTTTGCAAACTTCAGTCATTTTTAAGTAAAATTGTCCTTGCAATTCAAATAAAAACAGAACTGTATTTTATACTAATTTATAGCTTAAAATGTTTTACTATTGTTTATCTAATTTAATGAATGAGGCAGCATGACTGATTTGAAATGCCAAATGAATCTGTTGAAATTTAATGAGAAAGTAAACTACTGAAAAATATGAGTATTGAAACTTGAAAATGAAATGGATAGACTGTATCCCCCAATGAATCATACCTCCCTCCATTGACACTCTTCCATTGTCCCCCCCACCACTGATTCTGCATTTGATCATGTCACTTGCTTTGGTTAAAGAGACATTAGCAAACATGATATGAACTGAGGTTTGCAAAATTGTTGGCCATTTGGGCTTATCTTCTCTTTCCCTTTAGAACACTTCTGCTCCCATGGGAAGAAACCTGAACCAACTCACTGGAGACACATGGGCCCATTGAGAGAAACATTAACCATTAGACTTGTGAGCAAGGCTGTCACAGACCAACCAGCCCAAGGTGAGCTGCCATTTGGTTGCACCTGCTTGAATTATCACTGGTGAGACCAGCAAAAGGAATGTCCAACAGAGCCTATCCCATGAGGCTAACAGGTTATCATGGGCAGATAAAACTGTTTGAAACCACTGAGTTTTAGGGAAGTTTGATAGGTTGAAATATAACTGACACAGGTGAGTCACACACTCAAAGACATGTCTTCTTGGCTTTGATTGTTTTACTAAGATGGGATCATACAATGTACAACCCAATTTATTCAATGATTGCCTGTTGAAGGTCTTCACTTTCTTTCCATGCTTTGCTACTACACCCATTCTGCGGTGAATATCACTGAAGTTTACCTGAGTCGCAGTAAACACAACTTCTGAGTAGAGTCGGGCTGATGTCATGAGGCACAGAAGGCCTAGGAGAGCTTTAAGGACCTGGTAAATGTTTAAATCTTTAATTTATTTTAAAATTAGAGGGGGAAATAAATAAGAATAGGATAATGAATCCAGTCTGGATTATAGGCATCTTTACACCAATGCATTTATAAGGTATATTTCATATTTTCTATGTGTGTGTATTTAGTGCAGGAAAAAAAAAACGTACAGGTAAAAAGTTCCTAGAGCCCATGAAAGTCAGACTGTGGCCCTGGAAATAGGTCTTGATTTTTTATTTCAATAGATATTTCAAGATTGCTTTCTGAAAGTCTGAAACAATTGCCATTTTTACCAGAAATGAATGAAAGTGTTCTTTTAACTTCTTCCCATCAGCAATAGGTATTATCACTAACTGTTTGCCACTTGGATGAATGCGAAGTGGTCGTTCAATGCCACTCAGTTTGCATTTTTTTTCACTATGGAGAGTTGGAACTTTTTCCGTAAGCTTCTTGGCCATGCACATGTGCTTCTGTGGGCTGCCCAGTCATCATCTTTGGGCAGTTTCTATTTACCTGAACCTTTTGTCCCTGTCATAACTGTATACATTACTCACCAATTAATTATTTGTAGAGTGACATTATCTATAGGACATGTACCATGCACAAGTTTTGATTTTTTACATGTCCTAGATTGCCTACCTTTGTTAAGCTGTCACTCCAAAGCTTCCTTTGCTCATGGACTCTCCCCAGTTTTCTCCCAGGATTTTCAATGTTTAATTTTTTACATATAAGTCTTTGATACCAGTTAGCTTTATATCTAACCTTTATCCTAATTATTATCACTATTCTATTTATTGTCATAAACTTGAAGAAGAAGATAGATATAGTGGGCTGAACACAGAATGGGAAGAAGGGAGTTTGCATAGTGTCACTGGAGTTATTTTTTATTATAAAAAGAAAGAAGTGAGTAAAACCATGTGTTTTCAAACTGGGTACCCCTGGAGTCCTGAGGCTCACAATGGTTCTTTGGAGACTTATATAAAAAAGAGAGGATTATTCCCCCAAACAGTGAGGATTTAAACTTCCTACAAATCCTGTCAATTACTAGTGTATTTTACGTGTCAAGATTTCACCTACGATTTTATATGAGGAGGGAAAGTGTCTTGGGGAAAAACCCTCAAAAACCCTGGATTTGATAAGCCTTATTATTATTATATGGTTTTAGGAAAGAAAGGCAAGGAAAAAGAAGAGAAAGAGCAAAAGTGGGGAAAACAATCCCCCGATCTTTAAACAATGATATGAGGTCGGTATCATTATCCTCAGAGGCAGATCCAGGTTTTCCAGGGCCTGAAGTGAATACATGTTAATGGTTTTTCTTTAAGAAAAAAGAATATTCAAAAACAAATGAGAATCTAGCTCTGAAAATGGGCTGTGGGAGTGCTCTTGTAAGCCATTCCTGGCCCAGGATGCCAGCAATAACTTAATAATATACAGAAATTATTGCAGACCATATAAATACAGTCACGAAACCCAAAGCTACCATATCCCCAACTCAATGTCCCCTCAGCCAGATGCCAAAAATGCTGGAGTCTGCACCAAAGGAGGACAGTTGGAGTAAAAAGACACTGGACTCCTTGCAACTAGGACACTCTGTATGCTTTGTGTGAATGTATGTGAACCTACCCTCCACAAGCAAGGGCTCTGAAGCCTGGGCTCTATTAGCTTTCGAGTGAGTTTCCCAGCTTACAACGGAAGAAACAAAGGCTCAGAGAGATTTAGTAGTTTACCAAAGTCCCAAAGCTTGTCAGTGAGTGGGAGCCAGGATGCCAACAAGTGCCCAGCCCAAGTTTTGTTATTCTCGCTGTCCAGCACGGTCTCCTAGCATCCTGTCTGCTTTTTGTGGTGCTTTTTACCTTTGAATAGTTTAAATGTTTTACAGAACAGATTGTTAATTTTAAAAAAAGAAAAAGAAAGGAAAAAGATACCTATCTACTTGAAATGGTAAAATGTATGGTAGACGGGGAAGCATTCTTACTGATAAATGAGTTTAGATAATTAGACTCTTAGAGTGTTGGGCTGTAGCCACTGTGTCTAATTGTCATTAGACATCACTTTTATGGTAAGGCCACTTCAAAAATTAAGATATCCATGGGAAAAACACTCAATAGTCATTTTTCACTCATAGGGTTTCAAACCACATATGGACCTGAGCACCTGAAATTCTGAGGAAGCTTCATAAGGAGATGCCATGAAGCTGGCTCTCCATCTCAGGCATGCCCATCATCAGGGCTACAGCTGTATTATCCTGCTTGAGTTTTCTATTACCCACTCAGTTGATGAGTGATTCCCATTAAATCACTAGTGATTAAGTAAGATCCCATATACACAGTACCTAGTGTTGCTCCACCTCTTTTCCCTTGGCAAACACGGAAAGGCCAAACTCATCTTAATCATTAAACACAATATAAGAAGGATGGAAAATATTCCTTTTTAAAAAGTTCTGTGCATTCCAAGATCAAATAGAAATATATTGAGTGTAACCAGAGTTCTGAATAATTCATGCTCTTCTCACCTTACCTTCCTGTGCACAATTGAAAATTGGCCATATCGATTTCTTGCCCAATATACAGTGAAACCTCATTTATCCTGACATCATTTGGGAATGAGCTGTTCATAGAGCCACGAGTTTTAAAGCTTGAGAAGACCTTGGAGGCATCTAATCTATTCCCCTCTTTGTAAATAATTATAATAATTATAACAACAACAGCTACTTGAGCTGTTACCATGCGTCATACCCTTTGCTGAGTCGCTTGCATATGATGCGCCATTGGGTTTTCATAGTACTCCTATGAGGTATGTATTATTCTTTCCATTTCACAAACAAACAAACAAACAAAAAACCCTGAGGCTTAGAGAGGTTAAAATAATTAAAGCCTACATAGCTTAAAAGTACTGGCACCAGGATTGAATTTAAGCCCATGGCCTCTGTTCTTAGCCACTGTATTACAGTAGCTTGAAGAGCCAAAGGTGTCAGATGTCTTGCTCACCCAAAATCACCCACTTTTTCAGTGTCAGTTACTAGACCAGAGCCCACATCTCTTGTTATCACACCATCTCTGATACAAACTTTAACATAATTGGATCTTTAACAGAAATGAACTGATGAACTATTTTCATTCCTTTAAGCATGAAAACTCATTTTATTTTAAACATTTTCAGTGAAAATCGTTCTGAAAGTTATTGCAGTTTTCTGCCTCCTTAATCATACTGCATTAAATCTAATTGCCATTTCTTGCTGACTCAGTTTTCATAATTAGGTACATCAATCATTGGATTATATTGTAACAACACCATACTCTCATCAAATGATCCCAGCAAACTTTGTTTCATTGATTTGTTGGTTTCCTTTTTTTTTTTTTTTTTTATAAGCTATGAATCCTTACTGTGTTATGACCGGGGATGCCATGCTGCAAATTCTAACTGCGCTTTTTGTCCAGACACAGAAATACATTATGGGTTGGGAAGCAATACTGGCAGGCCTGTTTACATTGGGTGTTTGAAAAATGGAACAAAACAAAAGTGACCTCTAGTTTAGAGTCATCTTCCTTTAGGGATGATTAAGTTGTGTTCTGTAGGATAAAGTGGAGATAGCAGAGGAGGCCAGGGAAAGGTCTAGAGAAAGCAAAGGAGTTGGATATGCAAAGGCTCAGAGGCCAGACAGTGAATCTACCGGCAAGATATAGAGACTGGAGTCCAGAGCTCAAGATCAGCAAGCAGGAGCAGTCCAGACTAGAGACAATCAGGGACCAGATTTCAAAAACAATCTGGTGCTTTAACTTAAGGACTTGGAACTTAGTGGGAGAGTAATGAGGAGTATTTGGAGTTTAAAGACAATCAGATGCAATGACTGAACTGCATGAAAAGTTCCCTTTGGTTATGATAGGAAGACTGGACACAAGAAAGTGAACAGTGGAGGCAGGAAGACCCTCTATGAAGCCATGACATGGTTTCAAAATAAGATCCTCTCAGCAGAGATCAATTATCCACACTTCTGTAATGAGAAGGGAGGGATGAACAATCCCTGAGACCACTTCCAGCTCTAAAACTCTGCAATTCTGTGGCTTAAAAATATGATCGGTTGTATGCAAAGAAAAACACATTTGGACTCGGTATAATGATCTTGATCCCTACTTGACTACACCTGGAAGTGGAACTGTCACAACATTGGAGTCATAAAGTGACTGCAGTTGGCTTTTAAGGCTGTTCTGACATGGATTTACTTTCCTGGTCTGTACAGGTGTAGAGATTCAGGTTATAGGGTTAAAACAACACAGGTCAGCATTCCAGAATCTCAATACGTTTGGCTATCCCGTAATATTCTGAGGTTATCCTGGTAGGGTGCCGCTGAGTGGGCAGTGCCAGTTAGTCCTGGACTCTGACACCAGAACATTTTGACTCTTGGCTGGCTCTTCAATTTACACACTCTGTAGGCTGGGATGCAACATTTCACCTATAGTGGCTCAGCCCCCTTATCTGCAGAAAGGGGTAATAGTAATACCATCCCATGGAGAGTTTTGTGAAGAGAGTCTTGTACTTACTGATTTCTGAATAACTACTAGTTATGATTATGTCAGCTCTGGAAATGAAAAAAAATATGCAGAATACTACTAGGATGAGAATTTAGCTTACATCAAAAAAAAGATTTTATTTATTTATTTATTTATTATTAATTTTATTTATTTATTTGAGAGAGAAAGCAAGAGAGAGAGAGAGCATGAGCAGGAGTGGAGGGGGAGAAGGAGAGGAAGGAGCAGACTTCTTGCTGAGCATGGAGCCCTATGTGGGGCTTGACTCCAGGACCCTGAAATCATGACCTGGGCTGAAGGCAGATGGTTAACTGACTGAACCAACCCAGGCACCCCAGCTTACATTTTTTTGATGTATGTATACACACACATACATAGCGTCGCTATCTTGGAGGAAAATGGAATAATTTTAGAGTTTTGACTGTTCCAAAGTTCTTACACTGAGCTGAAATTAGACCCCAATAATTTATAACCCACAGATCCTAATTCTTCCTTTTGGATACGCAGAAAAAGCCAAACACTTGTTTCCCATGATGTGGCCTATTTTTAATTTAATTATATGGTTCTTTGAAATTAGCTTAAGATTTAATCCTCATTAAAACATAAGGAGTTCTTAAGTGCTTTGAATATCAGTTACTTATAAGCGGGCTAACCCTAAGAAACCTGTAAAGTAGTTCTCAATTACCCCCTATTACCCCATAATCCCACTCTAGGGCACTCCTCCACAGTTGGTATATTTTCCTCCAAAATAATTCTTTCCTTCTCCAGATTAACTCCACTAACCACCAATAAATCTCTAATTAGCTCTTCACTCAGTTCTTGAGTATTTATTTGCCAGAGAGATAAGTGATCTGATAAACTAATTCACACCATGATGTGCCTGGAGGCCCAGACAGTTTGCTTTGGGCCTTTCTTGAAAGGCTGTGTTTGGAAGGCAAAGTCCTCTTGCTCACTTCTGGTAAGTTTTAGGTACTAGGACACACAGCTGAAGGGGAATATTTACAGGGGAGTGGCTCCCCCCAAGCAAACTATTGCTAAGGCATATAGGACTCAGCACTTTTAAGACCCAGGGTCAGGCTGAGAGTTGTGGGGGAGTGGAGGAAATCTGGGGGAGATTAGCCAGGCATCGAAGAAAATAGATTCAGAACCATCTTCAAGTGTCAAGCTCTATTATCCGTTCACCAACTGGGAAGGAAGGTAGATATTTAGAGAAGACAACCAGAAAAGAAGAAAAATGCATTCCCTCCACTAACTTTAAAGCCTTTAGTTGATGAGTAGGAAAATAGGAAAAAGAGTTAAAATATCCAGGGTAGGTATGCCCGGGTGGCTCAGCGGTTGAGGGCCTGCCTTCGGATCAGGGCATGATCCTGGAGTCCCGGGATCGAGTTCCACATTGTGCTCCCTGCATGGAGCCTGCTTCTCTCTCTATGTTTCTCATGAATAAATAATAAAACCTTTAAAAAAAAATATCCAGGGTAAAAAAAAAATTAAAAAGCTGGCATAAGGTGGTGTCAAGCCTTTCAGTTGACAATTAGTGAATTTGTTTTTACTCTAATTTTCCCTGGAAGCATCAAAATACAAATCACTCTAGAAATTTTTCAAAGATGGGGGTCACCTGGGTGGCTCAGGCAGTTGAACATCTGCCTTTGTCTTAGGTCATGATCCTGGGGTCCTAGGATCGAGTCCTGCCATCGGGCTCCCCCTGCATGAAACCTGCTTTTCCCTCTGCCTATGTCTCTACCTCTCTCTCTGTGTCTCTCATGAATAAATAAAATCTTAAACTTTTTTTTTTTCAAAAATGGAAAGGCAATTAGTTTTTTACTGACTTAATAACACAGCTACTAGCACAGTTGGAAATTGTCTGAAAAAGATACATCCTTCAAATTGTTGTCTGCAACAAGGAAACTTTCACTGGTCAACAGCCACGTTTTATCTGCCATCCTTAAACCACTGCTTGACCATTAGGCTACCTTGATTTTGATTTTCTTACACTGATCATTGTTTAGTCTCTTTTGTCTGAAACCTGGCTCCCATCTTGTCTGTTGAAATGTCGCATGGAGCTAATGTACGTACTTGTCCAGAAAAATCAGAATCAAAAAATAATTACTAACTTACTTTCCTGGGAGGTTGATAAAGAGGTCTGTGAATAAATTTCTTAAAATTCATGTTAGAAAAAAATAATGAAAGAAATATTAAAAGTATATATTTAAGAAAACTTTTCTTAGCATCTGGCATGCTACATGCAATGTTAGGTACTGTGAGGGAAAAAAAAGTGTTTAAATCCATCCTTCCTGTAAGCCCATTTTATATAGACTCTATTTGCAGAGTTAAAGCATAAACGCCTAAGTTAGTCCAAAACTATGTAACATGGATTTCTGGACCCCTGGAAAACTGAAAATATATTACAGGTGTGATCTACGTTTCTGAGAATATGTTTAAAGTGTTTAATTTTTATCTGTAATTGAATGAAAATCCCACCTGATATAGACCACCACCCTATAATTCGGTCATGTCTACATTGTGTCTACATTGGAGATTTCTTTAGCGCAAATCTATGGCACCTGTTATAGGCTCATTAAAAAAAAATGGCAGAAGGGGCCTATAATAGATCACATAAGGTCACATTATGGTATTTTTTTAGGAGAACCTGTTTGATATTGGTGAGTAACATTTACATTTAGAACGGATACTTTGCTTTGGTGAAACCCTGTCACAATAAATTAATGTTGATCATCTTGAATTAGTTTTTTTCATTGCGTTTATATTTTAATTTTTTTCTCTTATAAAGAGCCACAAGCAGAAAAATTCATCAACAGCTTTTCACTTGTGAATTCTCAAGTAACAGAAAAATTAAAATCATTTAACTCACCACTGTGGATATATTATATATATATATATTTTATATATATATAATATATATATATATATAATTTTTTTTTACTTATTTGAAAAACACTGGCAGAGAGTGTGGAAGTTATATCTCCTTAATAGAAGGTATAACTGTTTCCCATATGGGGATTAAGGCTGGACTAGAGCGCCAGCATGTTCTTCCAAGTTTGGGAGTCTATGACCCAAAGTGCTGGCCAGGGGGTTGTGAAGGATTAGGGAAGGAGCTATCTGTGTGGGCTGGCTGGGTTTTTAATGGAACAAGGTGCACAGGAAACTGGCTGGATCCTACTTCAGGCTGGAATTGGAATGATAGGAAGAAAAGATGCAAGGGTGTGCATTTTTGGATGTGTGGATGAGACCTGGCCTTTTATGGGACTTTCAAAGGAATAATTTGGTGTTTACCTGCAGCAACAGGTTACAGGCAGCTGGAGGCCAGTCAGTGTTCGGGCCTGGGAGGGAGCAACAGGCTCTAGGAGCCACTGTGGGTCTTAAAAAGGAAAGTGACTGGATTGAGTGGGAGCTTAGGAACGGCAGTGTACTTGCAGGGTAGCTGCGTTAGAGACAGTGTGCATTCCAAAAACACAGTCCTGTTGGAAGAACATGAGCACAAGGACCTCCCCTACGGCTTCCTTCCCACTGTGGGATAGTTAGAATTATGTATTCTTATTAATTTTGTTTTTTTCTCCAACTAGAAAGTAAGCTCCATAAGGCCAGGGACATTATCTGTAGTTACTCGCTGTTGAATCCCCAGGACCCTGTGCATGGCAGATGCTCAATAAATATTTGATAAACGAGCAAATAAATAAAAATATGTATGCATTTAGGTAGAGGAATAATAATCTGGAAAGAAGCATCAAAGAAGGAATTGATTTTTTAAATGCTCAGAAAAGAAACATGCAATGTTGGTCTTCT
Organism: Canis lupus familiaris; assembly: GCF_011100685.1. Lineage (NCBI taxonomy): Eukaryota > Metazoa > Chordata > Mammalia > Carnivora > Canidae > Canis > Canis lupus. Next base: position 2,628,285 of record NC_049237.1, read on the forward strand.
CTTGTAAAATTGTCGTAAAATGTAATAATTCCAAAAGTTATCGCAGATACAGCCCAGTGCATGCCTGGTTGAGTCATAGAGATGCTCAGATTTTCAGGTACCTGGACCTTCCCCTAGTGAGATGAATGCGTGTGAACCTCCCTCTTCTCTTCCCCCCTGGTCATTCCCTCCTTTGTGTGAAATGCCATCATCGAGGCTACTGGAACTGGCTCCTGATATAATAAATGGGACGATAAAGAAAGGCCTGCCTTTGAGGCTGCTACATACACTGCTGGAGCCCCAGAAAGCCTATTTTTGCTGAAAGAGAGTGAATATTATCTACCTGTTTATTTGCATTATTATCTCAGCGTTGTCCTCCTCCCATCTCCCCCCCACACACACCCCCAGACAGATGCTTTGGGACAACTGAGGAGAAAGTCCTGCACAGGGACACAAGGGGCCAAAGCACATTAAGATGCACCCCCCCATCCCCAATTTTTACCTCCATTACAAATGGGAGATTAGAGCTTTAGGGGAGTAGAGACCCTTTATTTATCCACAAGCAGGGCCACCAAAGAAACTGAATAATAATTTCCCATGAGCAGTTATCCTAGATTTGAAGAACGAACTTTCTTTCTTTCTTTCTTTCTTTCTTTCTTTCTTTCTTTCTTTCTTCTTTCTTCTTTTCTTCTTTCTTTCTTTCTTTCTTTCTTTCTTTCTTTCTTTCTTCTTCTTCTTCTTTCTTTCTTTTCTTTCTTCTTTCCTTCTTTCTTTCTTTTTCTTCCCTTTAGAAATGGTAGTATATTTAAACAGAAGGAAATCTTGGTCTTCCAGGTTATTCTGCGTGGCTCCAGACTTTACAGGCAAAGACCTGAAAGCTCAACAGTGGCGGCTGCCAGGCACTTGAGACCAAAGCGCAGGCTTCACCTCTATTTTCCAACCAGCAGTATTGTTCCCTCTGTGACTTTTACCTTCTACTTTTGTTAACTGGTTGATTTTCACACAGCTCTGGTCATTTGCTGTCAGGAGGTCTTCCCTGAGCATCTGCTGGATGTTTACTAAGTGCTGGATGCTGGGCCGGGATAGTAGAAGATGGGACAGGCCCTGTGGGGACAAGAGAGGCCCTGGGCTTGCTACTGCCCATCGAGACTCCTGTCTTTGAACCTCTGGGGCCACGGGGTTTCTGTCACCAAGGGGGCATCACTGTTCATGGGCTGTGTGCCTGAAATCTTTGAAAATCCACTGTGTGTAAGGGAAAGAAAAGCAGCAGAAGGAACTTGGAGAGGCACTCGAGGTATTTCAGGGCAAGGGTAACAGAGCTAAAGTCTTCTCACAAACATGCTTCACCTTGGCTGTGGGTGTCAGAGTAAATTATCACTTGTTATCACTGCCCTTTGAAATTTCGATTCCTCGTTCTTTATTCACCTGGAAGCAACTTGTCTGCACTTTCCACCTGAAAAGTCTTACCTTTGAAATAAAGGCCTAATTTCTATGAAATCCATAGGTTTTCGCATAGTGCCAAGGACTCGGGTTTTAATAATTCTCTAGGGCACCGTCAGAGGTGTCAGTCACTTTACAAAACCATCAGCCTCAAAACCCCTGAGGCATTCAGAATTTCGTGACTGCTCTATTTCTGCTTTCCTAAAGGGGACTATTGGCTCTTTCCTCTATACCCTAAGGACGCCTGAGCCAGACAAAATCGAGCTCTACCTTTTCAACAAATAGAATTCTAAATGGTGACAGACCAACTGATTTAAATAAAAATTTCCATTATTATACAGTCTTATAAGCTCGTATCAGGATTTCTCAACCTCAGGGCCATTGACATTCCAGGCTGGAAAATTCTTTGTCGTGGGGCTGTGCTGGGTTTTGTAGAAGGTTTATCAGCAAAACCGGCCTCTACCCACTAGATGCCAGCAGCACTTCTCTCCCCAAATGCGACAACCACAAATGCTAGATAGATGTCCTTGGGGGTGCAAATTCACCCCCGATTGAGAACCCCTGACCTACATGATGCCTAAAAACCAGGTTGAGTCTCCATGCTGACAGGGGATTATATCTATGAGCTGGAACATTAAGGGAACACTGATCTCTTTGAACCACTGAATGGCTGGAAAACATAAAAGTGGTGCTATGGGGTTTCCTGAACCTGCACTTCTTCAGCTGTAAATGATAATAAAAACGAACAGCTAAAAAGCTACTTATGCCAGTTCCGTTTAAACCAGTATTAAGAATTAGTGCTCGTGGCATAGTCGTGTCCACAGTAAATGTTGACTATTACCATCAGCACAACTGAAGCCAAGATAACTGTGACTATAATTAGAGCCACTTGCCAGTCAAGTGGTGCCTTTTACCAGGTATCACTGAGGGGATGGGGTAAAGAATGGTGATGTCAAAAAATAATAATTAGGGACGTCTGGGTGGCTCAGCAGTTGCGTGTCTGCCTTCTGCCCAGAGCATGATCCTGGAGACCCGGGATCGAGTCCCACGTCGGGCTCCCTGCGTAGAGCCTGCTTCTCCTTCTGCCTGTGTCTCTGCCTCTCCCTCTCTTGTCTCTCATGAATAAATAAATAAAATTTTAATAATAATAATAATAATAAAACTTTATTTCTTTAAGCATGATGCTTAGAAAGTGTTATCTCCTTCTGGCCTTCTCAGGAGACTTGAGAAGATTTAATTCAAGGGGCACCTTGGTGGCTCAGTCATTTGTGTCCAACTTTTAGTGTCAGCTCAAGTCATGATCTCAGGGTCATGGGATCAAGTCCCAGGTCAGGATCCACACTCAGCATGGAGTCTGCTTCGGACTCTCTCTCTCTCTCTCTTTCTGTCTTTTCCCCTTTTTCTCCTCCCCCCACTCACACATGTGCTCTCTCTCTAAAATAAATATATACATTTTAAAAAAACCAGAGTTAATCCAATGTTATAAACATCTTAATTTTCTCTCATATTTGTATCAGTAAAGTATGTGTGCAATGAATATATGTCCCCTCAGTTCTCTCTTCTTTCTCATTTCATGAAGCTCACCAGGCCCTAGCAAACTGAATCCCAGCTTTGGCTCCGTCATTGTTGTCTATGTGACCTTGGATATTATCACTTAACGCTCTTTCAGGAAGAGGGATGACTTTTTGTCTCCTGAAAATCTTATGAGAAACAAATGAGACGGTGTATGGGAAATACTTTAGAAATTCTAGTATTTAACACAGAAGTAAAATTCTATTATTGTCACCACTGCCACTTTACCAACATCCCCATTACCATAAGTCATACACTGAATTTTCTGAAGGCCATTCTGGCCCTTGCTTGAGTGAGGAGGTTAATGCCGATAGGCATAGGGATAACTAAACTCTTATCGGACAGGGGTCTCCTTGCCATTGGGTGAGTTCTACAATTTTCTAGTGATTGGCATAATTTTCCCATGGTCAGTAACATAATGGAACATTACAGGAAAGTCTGAAAAAAACCTTTTTATCCAGCATGCATCATTTTGTGCTCTGTAGACAGCAGGTAAACTTATGTCCTCCTTGAAATCCGTAATGATAAAATTGCCTGGGCATTAAATTTTTATTTTATAGAAATTGTAGCCCCCACACATGAAAAATATACTTTGCTTTTATTTTATTAAACTTTGACTCCCTTGATTCCCAGGCTTTTGCTCTGAAAGAAGTTGGCAACATCACCATAATAGCCTTATTTCCAAACCACTGTTACTCTTCTCAGCAAAGTGGCGGGATGGGAACAGTTCTAGGAAAAAGCCATAGTGTTATACTGTAGCCTCATCGTTCTATCCAACAGGGCAGAAACACTGTCTCTGGTGTGATCTGCTTATTCAGCATGTGTGGCACACTGCCTGCCTGTGGTATGAATGAATAAATGAATGAATGAATGAATGAATGAATTAACAGATAATGGAAAAAAAAGATGGAAGGGATGAAGGAGGAGAGGGACTCAGATAGCCAAAATAAATGACAGAAACATATGTAAATATAGAAGATGCTGATATGCTCACACTTTTCTTCACCGCTTCATTATGAAATGGACACAGCTCTTTTCCATTTCAAAATTAGCATAACTTTCTTACACCTTACTTCACTTCTTATTCTAAAAGGCAGCTTCAGACTTGTGACCTGGCTCTGTTCTTCTGCTCATCTAATAGCCTCCAGACAGCTACCGCATTATATGGTATGTTTGAGGTTCATCCAATATGTTATTTAAAAAAAAAAAAGCCCACGGTATATTCCTACATTTGATTATTTGCTAGAATACTGATTTATTCTGATTGATATTGTAGGGGATTTACATATGGACTGCATTCTCCAGCTCTCCCCCCATGCCCATTCTTACAGGATTTACACATCCTACATCTATCCACCCTCATTTCATGTAGGTCAGTCTGGGTCTTGGTCCCTTCAACAGGAATGTAGATTTGATATTGCAAGACAGAGCTTAGTCTTTCTTTGACAAGGCACAAGAAAAGAGAAAAAAAACTGGTGTGTGTGTGTATGTGTGTGTGTGTGTGTGTGTAGGAGAGACTGTGAGAATGAGGAGCTGGCACATTGAGCCAAGATAGAGATAGAATGAGTGCCCTCTGAGTGTTCCAGATTCTTCCTAGGCTCTCCTCTGTCCTTGTGCATCAGGGTTCACACCTACATCTTTAGAAAACCAATCAAAGTGACCATAGCACAAAGAATGATAGGTCAGGGGCAACCAAAACCGAGACTGTTAGAGTCTGCCTTATGGCCATAATGCCTACACCTGGGGACACCTAATTTTATACATCCTTTATCCCCTCACCATACTAATGAGCTCAGTTGCAGTTGAGGTTGGAGGACCACTTCAAGTACGATGACGGCTTCCCACCTCAGGCACCTGCCTCTCCACAGACCTTCCTGGGCTCAAAGAGAGCCTGCTTAGCCATGTACAAGTGCAACCAGGAAGTATGTGAAAGTTGACATTCTCACAGTCCACCCTCAACTAGTGGGGGACAGAATCGGTGAATAAATTTCATAGCATCTCCATAAACCAAAAGGTTTCTCAGAGACTCCCAGGGGGAATGAGCTCTAGCTGATGACAGAGGTCACTCACTTGTCAATGTACCCTCTGTTTCCTTTCTTCCATCCTATCTCATCATTTCCCTCACTTGGGCTTTCCAAGATAACCTCCCAAATAAACTACCTCCAGCCAACTCCTGGTTTGGGGAACTATTTTGAGAAGAAGAAAATTATGACAAAAGTCATTTCCTGTCATAAAAAAGACTTCACATCTATACCTTCCACTCACTCATGTGCCTACTTAGTCTCATCTGGCATCAAAGAGTAAGAAGATTCAGGCCATTAGAACTTCAAGTTCACTACATAATGTAGCCTCTGAGGCTCCATGGTTATAACTAGCTTTAGTCCTAAAACAAGACTCTTTCAAGAATACATCTTGAAAATCAATAGGAGTTTGCATTATTTGGGGCAACTTTTATACAATATATATTCATTTTTTGTGAGAAATGTTATATATGTGGTCATATTTTAGAAAATCGAAATGGTATACAAACAGAGTATACCAAGAAGACTTAAATTGCACTCATTTCCAAAGTTTTGTAACTTTCTACTTTTTAGGGCCTTGGGTATGATCTCTAAAATTTTTGAACCTTTATATTATGAGCTATAAAATATGAAAAGAAATACCTATCTTGCATAATGCACAGATATCAGAGCTGCACGGTGTTCAACCAGTGCCCAAATGACAGGAAAAACTTAGTTTATGACTCATATTTTAAGGAAATAAATATAAGCACATATATTTGCCACAAAAGCCACCCTCCCCTCCAAAATAAGCTATTTGGAAATGCCTTCATTTTATTTCTTGCCACATTGACATGCTGGTGGAAGAACAGTAGTAAGCATTTGGTTCCTCCATCTTCACCAGTTAGGCCAAATTTTTCCATTATGCCTGAACTCAAAGGAGTTTTCACTCCCATTTCAAGAGTCTAACTGATTCAGTGAGCACATACTGAAATACATCTTAGGATGCATTGACCTATATACTTCAGGTCCTAGTTCTTACAGTTGAGGCAAAAATTAAAATCAGTCTTTAAAAGCATGACCATGTTAAAGAATGACTCCATTCATTCCTTCAGGCAATGTGTACTAAGCCTAATACATCATTAGAGTATTCCAGTTGATTATATATTTTTCCTAAACATGCCATTTGTCACCGATTTAATCCTTGCATGTGAAACTTAACCTCAAGCTTGATATCTATATTCCAGACAGGTTGATTTTGGGATATTTTCCATAGAAAATGCAATCCTCTATGCAAGGGAATATAGAGACTGTTTGTTTTTTCTCCACCTCCTTAGTTTGCAAGTAAAAAACAAGAAAGCCCAAAGAAATAAAGTTATTTGCTCAAAGTCACACTACAGATTAGATTAAGAACCAAGTCAAGAATCTGGTTCTTTTCTATAACACTTCTGTAACACTTTTCCAACAGCATTTTCTTTTTTTTTAAAAAAATATTTTATTTATTTATTCATGAGAGACAGAAAGAGAGAGTGAGGCAGAGACATAGGCAGAGGGAGAAGCAGGCTCCGTGCAGGGAGCCCAATGTGGGACTCAATCCTAGGACTCCAGAATCATGCCCTGAGCTGAAGGCAGATGCTTAACCACTGAGCCACCTAGGCAATCCTCAACAGCATTTTCTAAACCATGTTTTGGGGAACTCACGTCCCTTGAGATCCTGGAATCTCCAGGCCCACAAGAAAAAGTTTCTGTTATAAAATAATTTGGAGAAATAAGTCACACGTTGAAATATTTAGAAATTCTTAAATTGATAGAGTTAAAAAATGTTCACTGAAGTAAACTGGTCACAGAAAATTTCTTTCCTCTCCGTGTGTAACTTATTAACATAATCATTTCTTGTTATGTTAAGAAGTGCAGCCCTAATAAATCAAGACTTTCCAGGATAAAGTTCAAGGACTTCAGTTTAGGATACCCAACTTTTTATCAACTCACTCCCCTGTATCCCCTGCCAGTCCTGCGTATGGTCTGTACACACCCAACTAGTTGAGGTCTCCTGAGTGTCTCGCATCTTCACTTCTCTGATATACATGGGATATAGTGCCAGGGCTTTGAGAGTGGTTTCTATTCTTTCCTCACTTTCTCTGTCTCTGTGTCTCTATCTCTTTTCTACATATAAATACATACAACCTCATTTAGAATGCCAAGGACAGCGTATCTTTTCTGTTCCTTTGGTCTGGAAAACAACACTATATCAGATCTATGCCCCAGATTCTCAAATGAAATTTGTATAAGAATGTTATATAAAAACATACATGTTAAGTTAAAAAAAAAGGAGCAACTATCCCTTGATATATTCTGTTCCTTGTTTGTCACTCCCATGCCTGCCAGAAATGCCAGTCTGAGGGATCAGCAAGTAGGGCTGCCAATTCCTGACTTTCCCTGCTCACAGAATTCCACCAACAGAGTAAAAAGTGGGCCTTCAGGGACTACTTAGGCACAGGAGGGAAACACAAACAGACACATTAGTAGAAGAAATGAATAGTGTAATGAATTAGAATTTTGTGGGAAAGTTTTAAAAATCTGTGGGCAGGTTAGAATTCTCAGTAGCATCAAGTGCTCTTGATGGGTTTTGAGAAACAGTAAGCCTATGTTCCTTTCTCTTAGGGGTGGATGGAAGGACTGACATGAAATGCAGGCTCTTCTGTTTCATTCGGGGGTTCCTCCTCCATGGTAGTTACATCAGAGTGCCTGTATCCTAGCAACTCAGAGGACTTCACCTTTGTCCACCTAATGGACAGCGAATAAAGTTGAAGCCATGAAAAGAGAGACCTAGGCAATGACACACACAGGTGTGTGATGTCTTCCTTCAAAGTAGGCATTTAAAGGGCAGATGTGGTAAATAAAATCATTCTGCTGAGATAAAAACAGCATAAAGTAGGAAGCATTTCCTGCTCTGTTTGATTTGATGTTGTACAGGGAGCTATAAGACAAGTTATTCCCATAGAATCTCTACTTCCCTGATCTGAAATACTATGGACATACTTTAACATTCGAAACACATCTTCAACCTCCTTACTGACTGCCAAGGATGTGATTTCCTGAAAAAATTAACTGAGTTTTCATAGCCTGGATTTCCAGACTCCTAATATTTTGTTTCCTAATATATAGTCACTGGATTTTTGGGCGAACAATGAGGAAAGGAAGCAAAGGGGATATAAACAAGGACCTAAAAAGGTGAACAGATTTGAAACTTTTAAAATAACCTGTGTGCTAAGATAGTATGGACACATTTGTAGACATGGAAGAAGAGCTCCCTTCAGTGGGAAAAATATTAACCAAGGGGTCCTTCTAAACACCTTATGATTTTTCTTTGGTCACATAATGCTTTCTAATTTCTGCTGGAGTGACATGGTAGGAACACGCTTGATTTTGTGAATTTATTCTCCTTGAAAGTAATCACAGAATGCAGCTTTCTTTGTGCTAGGCAGAATAAAGGCCACCCAGAGATGTCTATCTCCTAATCCCTGGAACCTATGAATCTGTTAACTAATCTATTGAAAGGGACTTTGCAGATGTGATTAATTTAAGGATCTTGATGTGGGAGTCATCCTGGATTATCTGGATGAACCCAATATAAACACACTCTCATGAGTGAAAGAGGAAGGCAGGACAGTCAATGTTGGAGTTGTGTCATATGAGAAAGACTGGACAAGACACCGCTGGCTTTGAGAATGGCTGAAAAGGCCTCAAGCCAAGGAATCCTCATGACCTCCAGAAGCTAGGAAGGACAAGGGGAGAGAGAGTCTCCCTTGGAGCCTCTAGAAGGAATGCAGCCCTGCTGACACCCTGATTTGAACTCAATGGGACTCATTTCAGACTCTTAACCCCCAACCTGTAAAATAATAAAGCTGTGTTGTTTTAAGCCAATAAGTTCGTGGTAATTTGATGTAGCAGCAGTAGGAATAAACCATGTGTTCTGGGGTCTTTGCTTTGCTTTTATAAGGTCTCTTTGAGAGGATATTGCAATGGACATTATGAGAAGGTCGGGTAATGAAATCAAAGCACAACATCTAAGGCTGGAAACAAGGCTGGTGTCTTTTGTTCAGTGCTAGGGATTTCAGCATTTATGACATTTATTTAAAAAAAATGCCTGAGAGAGAGAGAACACCATACAACTCGCCCACCTGAAGACCTGAAGGGAAGTTTCTGGTATGGAAAAACATCGGCCTCTTCACAGAGCTGTTCTGCCTATGTTCATGTATGTGTGTGCTGGACCACTTCCCGCCTGCTCTAACTTATTTCTCTCCCTAATCTCTCACATTCCCTGCTTTTTCTTTTTTTTTCTCAGTTATTCTATTTTCCCCCTTAAATTTGACATCACATGGAACTAGGTCAATTTTATTAGTTCTTTTTATCTAAAGAGTTTCATTTTTCTTACCCTCAGTGTATTTTCACTCTTTCTTCAATTATGAAATGCTGCAGCTATAGAATAGATGTTTTTCTTTCCATTTTGTGTGCTTACTTTTATTAGTTACCAAAAGTTAAATTTGATTTTTAAGGAATTGACATATAGACGCACTAAGAAAAAAAGCCAGAAAATGTGTCAACACAAATAACAGTGGTTATTTCTAGAAAGTGATGCAATGGATGATTCTTTGTGCTTTTTTTATTCTTTCCAACTTTTCCCCTTTATAGATCTCATCTTGAAAAAACATTTTTCTAGAGAGATAATCTCTCTCTCTCTCTCTTTCTCTCTCTCTCTTCCTAAGACCCAAAGTATGTATGATGAGTGGGGCACCTGGGTGGCTCAATAGGTTAGGTGGCCAACTTCTGATTTCAGCTCAAGTCATGCTTTCAGAGTCGTGGGATTAAGCCCTGAACCAGGCTCCTTGCTCAGTGTGAAGTCTGGTTGAGATTCTCTCCCTCCCTCTCCTCCTCCCCCTACTTGTGTGCTTGCTTTCTCTAAAGTAAGTAAATATTTTTTTAAAACAACAATAACAACAACAACAAAACCCCACTAAGATGACTGGGAAAAAAGAAAATTATCCACTAATTCCATTCAATCTTATTTCCGAATCTATTTTAAAAACTTGAAATCTAAGTTTCTGGGACCTGAATTAAGCATTTTAACAAGGAAACAACCAATGCCAAATATGCAGATAGAGACACCCTTATTCCATGTCATACTCTTAACGTGTGCCAATGAGTCTTTCTGTTTGTTTTTCTTGTTTATAAGAGCTTTCTATAGTTGACCTACACTTGCTTTCTACATGTTTTGCTTCCCTAGTGCTTCATACATTACTGCACATTTTAGAAATAATTTCCCTGACATCAGTTAATTGATTTTTTTTCATGCTTTGTTTGAACTTTATCTCTCATAGTTGCTCCTGTTTGCAACTTGTCATCACATTTATATTTTGATTCCATTTTCCACATATCCATCACTCCTTCAAAACACAGTGGAAATGTGACAAGGAAGTTCCCCATGACCACAACATGGAATATTTAAGAGACCCGCAGGCAGGGCTATCTCCACAGCACTAAGAACAACTCCCTTTGAATGCCATCAGGACCGATTTTACAATTTTATTTTTAAATATCTTAGCAGGACTGATTCAAAATCTTAATAAAATTCATCACCTCTGAAGGTTGTCTGGACACAAATATTTGGGGGCTGAACCCAGCTATCTTATTGACATGGAGAATTAGAAAGAAAACCCTTGAACCTGAAGGCTCAGAGTTTGCAAATCACGGGGCAGTGTGATTACAAGCAGTGCTCGCTGCTGTGTATTTTAGGATTTTGTGGCTAAAACTAATGCCATTAAGAATATGTACATACACCAACATACCTATGTAAGTCAAATGATGAAACTCCTACACACATTGCCATGGTGTGGTTTTGTACGTTAGAAGTACAGGTATCCCTGCTTCCAAAGTTTGTGTCATGCCACTTTGCTTCTATGAAAGACCTACATTAGCACTGGCTTTCACTATCAAAACAAATCCTAAGAGTATTTTTGCCTCTATGGAAAAAAAAAAAAAAGGCAAAAAGCTAAAACAGCATGCAGCATTTATCCTGCCGTGAGCTGCTCCAGGGGCAGCACCCAGGCCAGCACGTTGCCCAGAAACCCTGCTCAGCATCCCAGCATCAGCCACCAGAGCTTGGAGCTGTGTCTGAACATATGGGCTTTGTCTTGATTATGTGATTGATCATATCAGCAAGAGAAAAAACAACCAGATGATCCTCCCAATAGATGCAGAGAAAGCATTTGACAAAATACGGCATCCATTCCTGATCCAACATTCCTGATCATTCCTGATCCTACATTCCTGATCAGAGTGTAGGGACAGAGGCAACGTTCCTCAGCATCTTCAAAGCCATCTATGAAAAGCCCACAGCAAATATCATTCCCAATGGGGAAACACTGGGAGCCTTTCCCCGAAGATCAGGAATGAGACAGGGATGTCCACTCTCACCGCTGCTATTCAACATAACACTAGACGTCGTAGCCTCAGCAATCAGGCAACAAAAAGAAATAAAAGGCATTCAAATCGGCCTAGAAGTCAAACTGTCCCTCTTCGCAGATGATATGATACTGTACCTAGAAAACCCAAAGACTCCACCCCAAGATTGCTAGAACTCATACAGCAAATTCAGCAGTGTGGCAGGGTACAAAATCAATGCCCAGAAATCAGTGGCCTTTCTAGACGCTAATGATGAGACTGAAGAAAGAGAAATTAAGGAGTCAACCCCATTTACAATTGCACCCAAAAGCATAAGATACTTAGGAATAAACCTAACCAAAGAGGTAAAGTACCTATACCCTAAAAACTACACAACACTTCTGAAAGAAATTGAGGAAGACACAAAGAGATGGCAAACTATTCCATGCTCATGGATCCGAAGAATGAATATTGGGAAAACGGCAACGTGACCCAGGGCATTTACACAATTAACATAATCCCTATCAAAAATACCACGGACTCTCCTCAGAGAGCTGGAACAGATCATCAGAAGATTTGTGTGGAATCAGAAAGGACCCCAAATGGCCACGGGAATAGTAGCCAAGAAGACCACAGCGGGGGGGCAGCATAATGCCAGATTCCAGGTTGCGCTGCGAAGCTGTGCTCAGCAAGACAGTGTGGTACAGGCACAAAAACAGACACATCCATCAATGGAACAGAAGAGGAATCCAGAAGTGGACCCTCAACTCGACGGTCAAGACCATATATTCGACCAAGCAGGAGAGACCATCCACTGGAAAAAAGACAAGTCTCTTCCATAAATGCCACTGGGAACGCTGGACAGCCACATGCAGAGGGAAACTGGACCACTGTCTCACACCAGACACAAGATATTTGGTGCATCCATTAGCAAGAAGTGTCCTAAGGTATAAGAAAAGCCTAAGGAAAGTTATCTGGGGGCTCTGGGAACACTCAAACATTTCCCATGTAAATTGATGGCAACCTCTTCTTCCCTTTATGCCATTTCAGCCGAGGAAAGGCCTCACGGGAGCTCTGTCCACACGGCTATGGCGCAAAAGGACTTAGGAAAGTTGGATTTGCCTTAAATGCATTTTGTTTCCCTGATGCTTGTAAATGGCATTTTAATATTAGCCCCTAATACTGTCTCACAATTAACCAGCATTTTAACACTGAAGTAAGCAATAAACTAATGCTTTAACACTTTTTTTAATTGAAAAGATTAAGACAAATCTAATTAATTTGTAAACTGTACACAGTGAGTCTTTCTGAACCTATGATTAATTTGTTATTTTGCTGTTGTTGTTCTACACATGAGTAGCTTTAAAAAAAAAGTACAAAACATATGATTAGCGGTAGATAATATTTATCCACCCCTGGAAATACTTGTTTGTGCTTTTTCCCCATTCACATTGTATGAGTTTTATTAGGTTTTCTTGTAACATTTCAAAAAAATTTGTGATCTCTCATTAACTTATCTAGATTTTTCTAAATCCTCTGTTTCTGTTGTAATAACAGAAATAAAGTAAGATTTTATTTTCCAGGAAGAAGTTGTTTGGGACTATTTGTTTAGGATCTATCCTCAAAGCTTCCATTACTTTGTAATTTTCATTTTATTATCGGTATGCCACCCATAAGTGCTGCCTTAATGTGCCAGCCCTCAATATTTTTCAAGTGGAAATCTACCAAAATAACTTCTAGTAAGTCTAATTTCAGCCACTTCTCTTCACACTCATTTCCTTGTTGTTCCCAGCACAAATGAATGAATTTACGTTAATCTAGCAAATATTTACTGGGGAACTACTAATGTGCCAGGCCCTACTTTAAATGCTGGGGATACAATAATCAACAACACAGGCAGAGCTTCCCGAACTCATTCTAGTTGCATGAGACAAGGGAAAAATCCAATGAATAAGTAAATCATATGGCATATTAAAAAGTGAAAAGTACTGTGGAAAAAATAAAGCAGGCAAGGAACATAAGGAAGACTTAGATGAGGTAATGATGGTCATAAGTATGAATAAATATCAAATTCATTCATTTGTGCTGGGAACAACAAGGAAATGAGTGTGAAGGGAAGTGGCTGAAATTAGACATACATAAATATGGTTGTCAAGGAAGGTCTTAGAGAGAAGGTGACATCTGAACAGTGACTGGGAGCTCATCATGAAGGTGGGCGTCATGGTGAACAACAAATGCAATGACCCAGGATGTGTGTATGGAGCAGCTGGGAGAGCGGGTGAGCAAACAAGAGGCAACATAGTAGAAGCCAAGGCAGAGAGGGAGAGGTTAGGGTCTTGGAGGCCACTGTCTTTGAGAAGAGGTGACCATACATGTCCTGGTCCTGGTATGACCAGGACATGTATTTTAATAGGATCGCTCCTGTTGCTGTGATGAAAGTAGGCTGTGGTATGGCAGGGGCAGGAGAAGGCAGGAGGCCACTGCAGTCGCAGGGTGAGGACTGTGGTGTCTGACCCAGAGGGGAAGTGATGGAGGCCGTGAGCACAGCATTAGCTGAGGGACTGGATGTGGGGTGTGAGTGGAGACAGCCGCCAAAGACGGGGCTTAGTCTTAAAATTGGGAGTGCCCATTCTCCTCTCTGTGCCTGGTGTGGGTAAGTTCTTATTAGATTATATAATCCTCTCCTTCTGATCAACATAATGCACAAATTTATTCGGTTTAGATCCCACCTTTCCAGGAATCCTGGCCTAGTTAACTTCATGCTATTCTAAAAACACACTCCATTAAATTGCATTCCGTGAGGCATGTGACTAGGTTTAGTTTGTGACTCTGTCCTGATTAAAATAGTTTTCCAGTTTTCTGACATTATGCATATGTTACATATACGTCTATAAAATGTTAGAAAATTGGAAGACTATATATATACATATATACACACACATATATAGAATATACACATATGGTACAGTTTTTTAGTAGCTTGCAATTTTTTAGATAATTTTGTAGATCTAATAAACTGTAATCTACTTAAAATCCACACACAAAACATAGAAAATAAATTAAGTATATAATATATGTAAGAGTCTATATCTGTCTGCTTGTCTATCTGTTCATATTGTACCTTCCCCTATCTAAGAAACTGCAATCTCCTAAGAAGGCCAAATAAAGAAATATATTTGTCTTGTATGGTTCTTTTTTTTTTTTTTTTTTTAAACACATGAAACACCAAGCCCAGGGTTTCTATTTTTATTTATTATTATTGTTTAAATATTTTATTTATTCATAGAAACATAGAGAGAGAGAGAGAGGGAGACACACAGACAGAGGGAGAAGCAGGCTCCGTGCAGGGAGCCCGACACAGGACTCGATCCCGGGTCTCCAGGATCAGGCCCGGGCTGAAGGTGGTGCTAAACCGCTGAGCCACTGGGGCTGCCCTTGTATGGTTCTTAATGCCTAATACAGTGTTATAATTATGATGATGGAAATACACTAGCAAAGCCTACTATACTATTTTTCCTGTTTTAGTTATAATACGAAGATAACTTTTAATAACACGTGGCACTTTTCATTTTTGGTTTTTTTAAGATTTTATTTAGTTATTTACGTATTGGAGAGAGAGAGAGAGAGAGGAGAGAAAGGGAGAGAAGCAGGGTCCCTGCTGAGCAAAGAGCCCGAAGCAGGGCTCCATCCTAGGACCTTGGGATCATGACTTGAGCCAAAGGCAGATGCCTAACCAACTGAGCCACCCAGGTGCTGCCACCTGACACTTGTCTTTAAAAGGAGTGGAATTTTGTTTCAGCTGATATATGATGTTTTTGTAGGCAGAGCAGAGAGCTGAGTTGGAAGCACTGCCTGCCAAGACCCTCTGGACTTCTGACCAAGGGCTAGTGAGCCTCGTGGGATTTTGGGGAAGGGTCTTCCCCAAACGGAAAAAAAAAAAATGACTGGTCATTTGGCTGATAATTTCTTTTCTCTGGTGAGAATGCAAATCTCAGTAGGAGCACATTGAACCTGAGTCCCAGTTTTCATGAGATTAAATCCGAATGAGAGCTGGAGATAAAGCAAGAAAGTGCATGGCGTGGAGGAAAAGAGGCATCCCTACAGTGAAGAAGGCAGGCCCAGGTGGGCAGCTTGCTCTTTCTGCCTGCTTCACGAGTTTGCTCTGAGCTGTTCCTGGGGATGAGGACACAACTTGCTTCATCACGGCTGTGAGTGTGACACTGTGGTTAAGTTAATGTTCCTTTGTACGCCTGGAGTGCTTTATAGGCAACATGCATTGTCTCATTCGGGCCTCACAGCAATCCCCAGCGAGGTGAGCAGACAATCTTATATTTATTTTGTGGATGAGGAAAATGAGCCCCAAAGAGGGAAAGCCACTTAACCGAGGCTACATATTTATTTGAAACATATTTACCATGCATTTACTATTTTCCTTTTTGCAGAGCCGGGTGGGGAGAAAAAGACAATTAGCACTCGGTCTCCTTCCTTGAGGAGTTCACAATCCATTTAGGCGTTTGTATAAGTAAACAGATATTTCAAGTACGATTAGGAACTTAATATTTTGGTCTTATTTCTCTTCACCACAACATCTAAAAAGTGGAAATGTTTTTTATCTATTATAAAAATAGTTTAAGTACAACTAAGACAAAACATAAAGATACAAGAAAAAAAAGGGTATTAAAATGACTCATAATTCCATCACGTGGTAAAAATCACTTAAAATTTTATTGCATTTTATGTATGTATATTTTTAAACTATGATTTCTGATTTTAGTTTCATTTTGTATATGGTATAGAGTAGGATTTTTATGTTTTCTGTGTCAAATGATACAGCTCTGCTTTGTGACTTTAATGGTTTTCCAGGATGTCATTATGTCATCATCTATTTTACCATATTCCTATGGATGGGTATTAACATTTGCTCCTATTTCTTATTATTCAAATCCATGCTGAGATGAAAATCATACATAAGTCTTTTTGTAAATATGTCTACTTATTTCCTTGCTATAGAATTCCAGAAACAGAAATTGTTGGCCAAAGGTCATATTCATATTGCAAATACTGGCCTCTCTAGACTAAGGGTGTATTTTGATATAAATTCAACTTAAGATTCTTTATAAAAGAATAAAAATTCTTATCTTTCCTGATGGGTAACCAGTGTATGTAAGCTAATATGTCAAATTTCTCTTTATGACATTACCTTGAAAATTTCCCTACTGTTTTGATTTTTTTCTGAATTTAATTATAGGAAAACTACCTTATGAAAGTTGAATATGGCCAGATTCTGGGACAGGTGTGAAACTCTAAAGACAGAACTATAACAGGCACTGTTATTGCATGAGCTTCTGATCCATATAGATGCCATTTTCTTACATTGCTGATGTGAATATTTAGTGCTGAAGATTTAGATCTGTAAAAAAATATATTTTGAAATTCTCTCTTTCAATAAAAATGATCCCTGGTAGTTCTGGGAAACTATCTCAAAAGATCACATCTGCAAGTGGAGTGTGGACATTTTGATGAGACATATGTGCACATATGTCTGAGATCTGTGGGCATTGCTATGGTAGCAGACATGCTCTATGTTTTAGGATATAATGTACATTATTAGGTGGTATCCCTGTCCTGTAATTTTTGTCATCCAGCTCATTATTTCTTCCCTCAAAAATGCGCTTGGTTTGTATCTTTCATCTCAAGACTCCTCCAAGAAAATACAGTCCATTATAATGCTTTGACAAGGTGATTACGTACCTCATGAAGCTACTGGGTGTGATTAGAGACAAGCAAATAAACAAACTTTTATGTAGTTTCACATTGGTGCCTAGACCTCCCGCTACTCAGATTACCTACAGGCATTCTTCTCATTCATGGAAGGGTGAAGAAAATAGGTTAGGTTTTATCTAAGGACAACCAGCTCAGCGGGACACAAGAAATACAAGATTTTCTGATACCTAACATAGTGATTTGTTTCTGATCCTTGTCATTTTGTGTCAAAGAGCTTTCCACGTGCACAGTGACTGAGTACGTTTGGATGTTTGGATGTTGTTAAATACTCCTATTAAGCACATTGGGGAGCTATGAGTCTTTGTAGCCTCTCTTTCTTGCTGATAAAAGTAAAAAAAAAATCAACTGAGCTTAGTTTAGAAACATTATGTACACATAAAAAATATGCACCACATGATACTAGCTCTTGGATAAAACTCATTAACTTACTATTAGAAAGTTACTAAATTACTTCCTGGTTTTATTACAAATGCAAAAAAAAATGTTGCTTTAAAGGATAATTAGCTTTTTCATTAAAAAAAGAAACCAGCTTGAGGAAGAAAGAACTCCTTTCTTAAAGAAATGTAGAATTAAAGAGGGAAATCATTACTCTCTGAATTCTTGGTACCGGTATCCCTCTTAAATAGTGTATGAAGATCAGAACAAAAGGAGAAAGTGCTGGGTAGGGTTCAAAGAAGTGCCAGGTTGGTATTCAGGATGTACTAAATGTATCACCTTTTGTCACTGACATGAAAAAGGTAGCCAGAGGGGTGAAAGACTAGAAAGGACTGGAGTCGTCTGTATGCACAGCCAGAGCAGCTCACCATCTATTCGTCTGGATTCGCAATGGGAGACAACGCTTCCTCTCTTGTTATTATTTTGTAAGCTGTGAGCATGTCACAGGGACACTTATGCAATTTAAACGTGTTGGAAATGAAGTGCTGTGATAAAACAAAATTTGCAAACATTAACATATATCATGTATTCCATCTAATGCATCTTTTGTAAATGCATACTTACTGTTGCACTGCTCTGGGATTTATGAATTAATAATGATTCAAAATCTATGGATGTCACTTTTAAACTATTAAATCAAACTTTAGGAGAAGTTTATCTCCTCTGCATTGGCAAAGTTGTAATTTCACTTTGGGAGAACATTTTTTTTTCCCTTGTAGTTATCGCCAACACGCGTTCAATGTTCAAAGAGAGACTTTGGACTGGATGATTCAAAATTTAGACTCTTCTTTTCCACTCATCCACTGTCCATGGCTGAGGTATGAGGACCCCAGGGGACTCCCTCTTCCCAAAAATCCCCTTGGCAGTGTATTCTGAAGCGGCTTCTTCTTGGCCATGTCCTGTGTCTTGGTGAGGATGAGGTGATGGAAACTCTTTGATCACTCGGCCATGGAGAGCCCATGTGGCTAGTGACTGAAATGATCCTGGCGAGACTGAGGCAGAATAGACAGCGAGTTCACTCTGTAAAATGGCACTAAATAATGACTTCCAGTCCCCAGAATCTGGTGAACATATGTAGTCAAGGGAAGGAAAGAGAGTGAGTAACACCCCAGGGAGGCTCCATCTCCTGGTTGGGTGGAGTGAATGAAACGGAAGGTCACTGCCTCCTCCCACTGGGTATGAGCCATCTGCATTAGAATATTCTAGAATCTTCAAGTCAAGCTTGTGAAAATGCAGATTCCCTGAGCCCATCACAGTTCTTATGAATCAGAAAACCTTTGGAATGGTGTCCTGGAAACTGTCCTTTATAGATTCATTCAGATAATTTCCAAACTGAAATTTAAGAAATCATTGATTTAGAGAAAACCAAACCAAACCCAGATATTCACAGAACTAATGTGTCTCCGAGTTCAGTGACTGCAGCTCAGAGGCCTCTTCCCTTCAGTTCCCAGAAGTACCCAGGAATTAACTGCCAGATGAAATAATCTGCAGAGAAAAATCTCTGAACACATTCTGGGCAGTGTGAAAGGATTAAATTTATAGTAAAGGCTAACTCTACAAGGAAGAAAGCACGGAGCAGTAGGTTTTTCTGCCCCAAAATTCTTTAACCGGGAGTCTCATTTTTCCTTTCATAACTAGATATAAACTAGCTCAAAGTATAACCGATGGGGAAAACGACAGTGATTGAATCCCACTCCTGCCCCAAATTTCCCAACGCCCTGATATCAGACCTGTGCTTATCTGACATAGGTTAGAAAGGAAAAATACAAGAGGAAAGAGGCACAGAAAGAGAAGCCTGAAAATGCAACGCAAGTCCTCAACTTTCCTTCAAGCAAACATCCCTCCAGTAAGTCATGCTGGGCGCGTCCATTTGGGCACACACAGGATTCTCATGCATCATATAACAAGCAATGCTGGGAGTCTACCGCATTAGTCCTGTCCTTTGATTTGGTATAAAAAGCCAAATTAGACATTGTGTTTTTTGTTTTTTTGTTTTGTTTTGTTTTGTTTTGTTTTGTTTTTTTGCAATTATCCGGTGACTCTGTATGACTATTTCTTTGGTAGGGTAGGTGCAGCATGGTGTGGGAGCACAGAGGCTGGGGTCTAAATCAGACTCTGGATGACAGACTATCCCCTGCAATAAATGAAACTTCAGCAGAGAAATGAAGAACATCTGGAAGTTAATTAACCAGAGGGGGAAGAGGAGGATCTGCATTCTCTGCAAAGGCTTGTACAGAACATTCTAACATGCTCTGAGTGCTTGGAGCAAAGGGAGAGAGGTGTAGGGAACCACAGGGAGACAGGCAGAAACCAGACCATGCAACGCCCTGTGATGTTAACTTACTCAAATTTTATATGAACAAGTTTAAAGAATTGCTGAATGGTTTTCACCTCATAAGTGATGGCACCAGATTCTCTCTTCTGAAATTGCAGTTCAGCAGATACACAGAGGATAAACGGAAGGTTCCAAAGCCAGGAACTGAAAGGTCTCTGCAGTTGCTCAGGAGTGAGGAGGGCCAGGGCTCAGCACAGCCCCCAAGGGGAAGGTGGGGCACAGATGATATCCCAGTGGGAGAACATGCTGAACTCGGTGACTGATCAGACATGGGGGTTTTCGAGTGACCCGGTTTGCAATGGGTCATTCAGGTGCCTTGGTATGACAGGAGGACGAGCAAGGCAGGTGGAATGAGGAGATGAATATAACATGTAGGATACTGGGATGTTCACACATTCAACAAATATTCATTAAGTCCCTACTGGGTGCCAGTCACTGTCCATTAGGCAGTTTAATGGATCCAGCAGAATGTTCTGGACTAGCTATACAGGTGAAGGAATTTTCACCATGTAAACAGAAGTTGAAGACGTGGTTAGAGGCATTCAGGGGAGGTATACAAGTGAGAAGGGAAGCCTGAGGACTAAGCTGGAGAGTGAGGTGGGACACAGATTGGAAATGAGGGCACCGATCAAACAGAGCCAAAGTGAAGAAGGTGAGCCTCAGAGAACAAAGGAAACTGCTAGAAGGAGCAAGCAAGCAATAAGCAAACTCAGAAGCCCCATTTAAATAGATTAGCATCAACTGGCCAACGTGGAAGTCACTGATGAGAGCAGGTTCAATGGCCTGGGAAGATGGGAGCCACATTGAGAGCTCCCCCAGCATCAGGAGGGGAGAGAGTGAGGGAAGACATCCCCGGACTACCTGGATGCACTCACAAGCAATGTGCAGAAAGAGTCACAGTTCTTAAACACTTGTCACTCCATTCCTACTCCATCTCCGTAGCTCTGCATTCTAATGTGACATTTTATTACTGCCTTCCCCTGACGTTGGCCTGTGAGCTCTGTGACAGGTGTCCCAGAGCGGGGCTGACAGCAGAGAGCGAGGGAAGGCCCAGGAGGGCAGCTCCATGGGCCACCCCAGGTGAGGGCCCGTGGTGTCCAGAGTAATGAATATCCACTTCACCTGCATTCTAAATTCTAGAAAGAAGAAGAAAGAAGAAAAGAAAGAAGAAAGAAAGAAAGAAAGAAAGAAAGAAAGAAAGAAAGAAAGAAAGAAAGAAAGAAAGAAGAAACCTCACTAGCTAAGTATTATTTTTCTTATACAGAAGAGGAAAGTGAGGACCAGGAAGGCTGAGTCACCACCTTGGAGCACATGCACTGACAGGGGCTGGCACCCCAGGCTGTCTAACTCCAGCACCCACTCTCCTTCAAAGTGTCACAGGAAGCAAGGTAACATTTTCAAAAGTCAAGGAGTTGAATATTAGCCATTGGAAGAATGAGGCTGTTGTCAGCGGCTACTCCCTCTGCTCCTGTGGACAAGTCTTCGAGTGGCCCCAGGGGGCCTGGCTGCGTGTCTATTGATTTTTTTTTTTAAAGATTTTATTTATTTTTTCATGAGAGACACACAGAGGGAGGCAGAGACACGGGCAGAGGGAGAAGCAGGCTCCCTGCAGGGGGCCTGATGCGGGACTTGATCCCAGGACCTCGGGATCATGACCTGAGCCAAAGGCAGATGCTCAATCACTGAGCCACCCAGGCGCCCCCCTGTCTATCGCTATTAAGCCTTAATCACATTGACTGTTTTTATCACCAGAAGAGGGGATTTAACCAGAAGCCTTATGATGTTTCCTAAGCAAAGCAATGGTTTGCCCCACATTACCTTTTATGGGCGTTTGCCCCAGATGCCGAAATGGTCACTGATGCCAGAGCCCCTTCTCATGAGGCTTCTTCTCCACATGGGGAGGGATCAAGTGACACATCCTCATTACAAGGTCTGAACCCAAAAGGCATGGCAGGGAAGTAGTGGCAGCGATTCCGACGTGAAAAAGTTCTTGCTGATGGTTACTTTAACATTTTGTTATGACCTACAACCCTACAGGTCGCAAAATATTTTGTACTAGTTGGAACTACAGCGTTTTAAGGTCATTTGTTTGTTAATCTATAGCAATACTTAAAAAGAAGCTGGAAGAAAGAGGAAGTAAAATTAAGGAAACGGATACATTTATTCCATTTACATAAATCTCTTTGCTCTTTTGCATTGTTCCTGCCCCTTAAATCCTCCCAGATTTACAGCTGAGAGTTGGTAATTGCTGGAAATAGCCACAGATTGTACAGAATAATTGGCTCTATTTTAAGACACACATTTTAGTGTGTATACTACATGGTATGGCTACAAAGTAATAAAATAGATTTTTGCATGTTGCTTCTGGAAATCATTGTCATTATTTTTAGTCACATATCCTGTATATGTGTGAGCACGGCAACGTTTTATAGTTTGAAGGTCTTTTATAGTTTTTAGAAGTTACAAAATAATAGAATTAATTGCTTTGAATTTAGTCATTTTGCACTGGGCAAATATTGATTTCTTTCCCAACACCTTTAATTTCTAATGGAGCTTGAAATTAACTTTGGATTTTAATTCTATTTTATTCTGGGTTTGTACATCAGGGCCATTAATAATGTCAGGAGAGTGCTGAGAGAACTGTTTCCGAGCCAGGCGCCCACAGCGAGCTTTGCAGCGTTTGGGTCTCCATCCTTTGCAGAGAGGAGGGAAGTCTGTGTGAGAACTGTATATGGCATTGGTGTTTTATGGACGAGCAACCAAGTCAAAAGAGTTAGCCTATAAAAAGTCAGCCTCTGATCACTTGCTTCAAGTTTGCATCCGTGTGTGCATGCGTGTAATGCATATTCAATCAGATCCAAAATTGGGTAGCAAAGGACACATTTCCAGTAACCAAAAGTGCCTTGAAAATGGACCTTTCTGGGCAGCCCCGGTGGCTCTGCAGTTGAGCACCTGCCTTCAGCCCAAGGCCTGATCCTGGAGACCCAGGATTGAGTCCCACGTCTGGCTCCCTGCATGGAGGCTGCTTCTCCCTCTGCCTGTGTCTCTGCTCCTCTCTCTGTGTCTCTCATGAATAAATAAAATCTTTAATAAAATAAAATAAATAGAAAATGGACCTTTCTGATTCATAAGGTAAAGTCTACCTAGCACACAGATGGTATATGCACACACACACACTTATATTACTACATCACAGGTCTGAACTGCAAATTTTTAAAATAAATGCACTCTCTTCCTGAAGTTTCAAAACACCTTAAAATGATTTTATGTTGTCTCTACAGAATGGGGTGATTGTAATTAATTGGCGCTGAGACTCCTCGGAAGCACCTGCGTTCACACACACCCATGAGCAAGTGAACGTTTACCTCTGGGTTTCTCTGAGGTTCCCTAACGCGCTCCCACGGCAGCTGCTGTCAGGTTATGAACATCCATGGGGACGAATGTCAGCAACTGGGACGTGGCTTCTCTACTACATCTCCCAACATATAATCAACTTGTCAGGGCCATGTCGCAAAACAGCCACCTCTGTATTCTCTCCACCCATCATCCCTGCTTACAGTCTTCCTCTTTTGGTTGAAAAGTGGCAGGTAGCCACATATTGGGAATGGGAATCGGGACAAAATTCAGGAAAATGGAGTGGCTGCAGATATTCCGAGAAGAAGACTGTCAAAAGGCAACATTTCAGGGCATCCATTTATCTTTTTGAGGTGTGGTCTCTAATCTTAACACACTAGTGTATCATTAGGATCTCAAAATATCTACCACGTTGCTCTTCCTCAAACTCCGTATATTTGCCTTGATTTTTGATAGCAAGCCCATCTTCCCAACCACTCGAAGTTCTATTTGTTGCACTTTTGAAAAGCAAGAAGTTCCCCAAGACTCCAGTATGGCATCCTCATTAAAGAAGCGCAATGGAAATAGTTTGCTTAAACCCAATCAATACAGAGACTGCTGGAATCTAAATGATCCCAGCAGGAAAATTACAGTTTGTGCAGATTAATTTTTTTTATGATCATGTGTGAAATTGATGTTAATCAAGTGTCAAAGAGAATCCACTCCTTGGCTAAGGTACCACCTGTGGTAGAGTTTAGGCCCTCATGTTCATTTATCTCATCTAAGACAGGTGGTATGTGGGAAGCTTAGGGTGAAGATAGAATGCTGAGTGAAGTAAGTCAGTCGGAGAAGGACAAACATTATATGTTCTCATTCATTTGGGGAATATAAATAATAGTGAAAGGGAATATAAGGGAAGGGAGAAGAAATGTGTGGGAAATATCAGAAAGGGAGACAGAACGTAAAGACTGCTAACTCTGGGAAACGAACTAGGGGTGGTGGAAGGGGAGGAGGGCGGGGGGTGGGAGTGAATGGGTGACGGGCACTGGGGGTTATTCTGTATGTTAGTAAATTGAACACCAATAAAAAATTAAAAAAAAAAAAAGAAAAAAGTAGTGGCTGAATGCAGACTGAATCCTGATTCAAAATCCCTTAGACATTTTTATATGGTGAACAAGTTACTTGGGCTTTCAACAAATATGCTTTTACTATGCGCGAGTTCTTTCAGCATCTGATCTATACGTGTAGGAGATATGGGGAAATGTTTTCTATTAATAAACTCTTCTGTGATTGCTAATAGCATTTCAATGGCTTCTCAATACATTTGTCTTCCACATTATTCCAGCCCAGTGAATCATTCTGTACCATTATTTTTTATTTCTAAGACACCTGTTGGCCCCCACACCTAGGTCAGGCTGCAGAGGTGAGCTTAGTGAGGATGCCCTCTACGCAGTGGAGCTGTGGCGAGGGTACTGAGGCAAAGTGAGGGCTGCATCACAGATCTGATTCTCCATTTCACTCGGTAATGGTGGAAAGCATATCCCAAGCAGTGGATGCAGCAGGGATTTGATGAGGGTTCGTTTTGCAATCACTGCCCTTCCGTCACCCATCACTGATTCTGGCTCTGTTCCACTTCAGCACCCTCGGGATGACCGGCTTCGTGGCTAATTGGCCACATGGCCAGCCAAGACAGCAGGAGATTTTCTGCAATAGCTCAGGTCTGGGGAGTTGGGGCGGTGATCATAGGGTAGTAGATGCTCCCACCAGTAACATGGAAGCAAGTGTTGCTGTCTGGACTTTCCTACTTGCCGTCCCAAGGGCATCTAATAAACGTGCAGTTCCATACTCCTCTCCCAGAGCTGCCGCATCGTGATCTTCTCTCCCCTGCAGGAGTTCAGGATGCTTTCTTCTCTCTCACATACTTAAACCAGCTTGATTTAAAGAATTTATACAAAGGAGGGAAAAATAATCCTTTTGGACAATGAATTAACAAAGCTTGCTCCGTTTACCTAGCTTCAGGTACTCAATCTGGCCTGATAAAATTCAGGTTTTATTTGTTCAGGAAATCTATATCTAGGTCACTGAAACCATAAAGAAGTCTTAATATGTTGGTTATTTTCTGAGTGGGAACATGCCTTCCATTGAACACTCGATTGTTCTCTAAGTAGGGCAACTGAGCAACAGACAGCCATATGGTAGGAAAAACACATTTTCTAGAGTTATGAATTCCATTGCAGTAACACGGATGGAAAGAATTTCTCTTTCCTCAGCCAAACTCTTCAAGGTGTTTCTTTATCCAGTCTACCCGGATGGTCTCACTTGGCTTTATCTAGTATAGTGAAAGCTGGTCACATGACTTGGCAAGCAAGACACGTTTAATTGATGTCTCCACAGGACTGGATAGTGGCAAAAGGTATTATTAGGACATTTTGATGCCTGCTAATGAGTAATGACAGCGATTTTGTAGGTGCCAACTTTGGCATTTGGTGCTGGCATCTGTGATGGCAAGAAAGGTCTTTCAAGAATAGGTTAGGCATATTTTGCAGGCGGGAGCCACCATGGTAGCTTTGGAACAAAATCATATAATGAGACCAAGGAGATGCAAACCATTAGACCTTTCTCTTGCTTTACATGAAGATTGTATTTTTTTTTTAGTCAAATCCATTTATAGTATTTCATTTGCCCTTGGCTAAGGTAAAATATTTTCAAATAAAATATTATACTAAAATTTGAAAGCAGTCAAATGTGAAAACTCTTTAAAAAATGTGAACCAGCAAAATTTCCTTGGAAATTGCTTTAATTTCCATGGGAAACTTTTGCCTTTAGTGGCATTAGCTGTCTACAACAAATATAACAGAAGGAATTATTTGGGTAGATCAACATTTTCATTCCAGATCCCAACAATCTGAACTATTCGTTCTTTTGCCAGGAGGGCTTGGAAAGAGGGAAGAAAAAGCAGAACCCAGTCATTACAACAAAAGAAATGAAGAGAGTTCTTTGTTCACCATGCACAATGTTGAAAAAACAAAACAGAGACCAATCATTCAACCTTCAGGTTTTTGTCAAGTGAACAGTGAAAAAAATAAAAATCACTAGATTCATTACAGGTAGTTGTATTCTTAGAGAGCTTATTAGCAAACCAAACCAAGTGTTATCTTTAATTTAAGAAACAGAGATTTGACAGAGCTGAGTCACAGATGAGAGGTGATCCTGACAGGAGAAAGCTGCTCATTCTTTAGATTTAGGTTAAAATCATAAAGCAATCTTAAAACTAGTTTTGTATCCTCACTGAGCTAATTGTTGGTCAGCTGTTACCTTAGATTATACTCTAAACAGTTGAGGCAAACCTACTAACAAAAAGCCATTTCTGTCACCTTCGGTAAAAGAAATGTTGACAGTTGAATGACACTACATCACCCAATGGCCCTTCATAAATGCTCCCTGCACATTGTTCCAGGATCTTACCAGTCCCCCATAGCTCAGAAATAACCATAAGCCAATAGTGTGTTAAGGAAGACTTTAATGTCATTTATGGATTCATGTAGTGAGAGGAGCTCAACTCTTTCTTCTAAAGAACAAAAGTGAAGTTGTTTTGTGGTAAACACGGGTGATGAGGAATCATGCCTGAAGTATGCTTCGGTGCTGAGGTAGTGAAGGACGCCTACCTGTCCGACATCCTGCCGTTACTCTGAGACCAATCTCTTCACAACATTACATTTGAAACCGTAGCTGTCATCTCTTGAGCGTCATTTGTGTTAATTCTAACCGTGCTAGGCATTTTACACGTTCCTGGTATCCTACACAACAAGGTGCGTAGGCAGATACTATAGCTCTTGCTTAATTAAGAATGAATCAGGGCAGCAGGATTCTGGTAAACCAGCCTTACAAGCAAGAGTCTGGGTTTGTTGGGCTTGCTCATTTCCATGGGGTAAATCCTCCTGCTATAGCTGGTTCAAACGCCCAAGCCTTAACAACCAGCCTACAAAAGTCCTGAATATTTAACAATCCTGGCTCCAGCAGCACAGCACTCAAATAGGAACCCAGAAGGGGTTTTAAAACTTTTCCAGTTTCATGAGACATGTAAAAATCTGAACGAGCATTCTCATGACAGTTTGTGGGCTCCAGAGGCGGGCCCCTTTCACGAGCGTGCTTCTCCATGGCCCATGGTTCCTTCGGCTCCCAAACTTTGTCTCTGCTGTCCCATCCCCATCCCTCCCCCCATCAATTCCAATCTTCATTCCCAACCAATCAAGCAAGGGCTTTGCCAGGTTTCGGCTGATCCTGGAACCCTTCCCCATCCACCTTGGTCCACATTGTTCTCCCTCCCATGTTATACATACTGGCCTTTGTACCAGTTGGGCACATCAGCACATTACCTGCTACTGACATATTAATGCTCCCTGTTTGTCTGTCTTCCTTTTTTTTTTTTTTTTTTTGCCAGTGTCTCTACCTCAAAAAGAAGCAGGTTCTTGCCTCTATTTCTGTGATCCACAGAGTGCACTACATACGAAATGGACATATTATATCATCGAATGAATCGGGCCCATCTATGAATTAGAGGTAATCCTAAAGTGTGAATTTGTAAAGCCAAAGACTGACAGGAGGGGCACAGTGACTAATGTCAATATGAAAGCAAGAAATCCTTTGACTTGGGAGATGTTGGAAGGAACAAAGGAGAGGTACATACTATCTTTAACTTTAATTCTCCTTTTTTTTTTTTTTTTTGAGTAGATACAAAACTCTCTGAAGTGTCCTTTATCTGCCAAGAATCAGGCTTCCCCTCTATCTTCTCTCTCCCTTAACCGAACTTGGCGAAGGTGTAGAGGTGAGTGTTTTCTATTCCTTTTTCTCTTTGCTCAGAACCTTGGCTGAGACAGTCACTGGGATTCAACCAGGAGTTTAATGAACAATGTCACCTCCCTGGAGATGAGACGGAGCACTGGCATTTTATAGCCTCTGTGCAGTTCACAGGTTCATGGCTCGTCTCTATGGCAGGCTGCTTTTTAACATGCATTCGTAGATCAACTTTTTGCAAAGGCTTTTTATTCAAAGAGAAATATATTTTTGAAACTATTGAAAAAGTCTTTGTAAAACTGAAATGAAATCCTTTCTCTCTAGGTTTAATCTTAGCCATCTTTCCAAAGCAAGGCATAAAAGAAGGGATTAATTTGAAATTTGGACTGCCTTAGAAAATGTAAAGGTCCTTGGGCTGTGTTTCTCCAAATGACCTGTACTATTTTAATCCAATGTAATTTATTTGGTTGTGGCTGAAAGACAGAATGGCCTCTAAATCCCCTTCCAACGTTTCTACAAAGGTGGCACTTTCCCATGTCTCTCCATCTCACTCTATCTGCAGATGCCAGGTGAAAATGTGAGTGTAGGAGCTGCTGGGATTATTGTTTCTTTTTGTAAATCAGTGTGATTTCAGGAAGTGACACCACTTGTCCTTTCCCTTTTTCCCCAAATGCTTCAGCTTTGGTGAGAGGGTGACCTTCTCATCTAGAGAATAGACACTGCCAAACAAGGGCTTATTGTTCCTGTTATCCTACACAGTCCACTGTAAACCACTTCCCCCACCAAACACTGTGCTGGAGCCGATTACTGCTCACTCGATTGATCTCTCCCAGCCTATCTGGTAAGAAAAGAAGCAGAAATAAATAGATAATCTGACGATATAATCTGAAAAGATGAAACGATTGCTTAGAATTACAAAGAATCTGTGGGAAATTAAGTAATTTCCCAAGTAATTACATTTCCACCACTTTTCGTAAAATGAAAAGTGGCAACTTAGACCATAAAAGGTAAGCATACAGGACAATTTATCCTCAGTTCACAATCCTAACGAGCCAAAGATACATAAATGAGTTAAGATTATAAGAGCTTTTATTTTATTTTTTTAAAGAGATTTTAATTTATTTGAGAGAGAGCTAGCACGCACAGGCATGGAGGGGGGAAGAGCACGGGGGATAAGTGGGCTTCCCAACTCTGGGGTCTATCCCAGAACTCTGAGATCATGACCTGAGCCAAAGTCAGACACTTAACTGACTGAGCCACCCAGGCACCCCTAAGGGGTTTTACTTTTTTTAAATGAAAGGATACACCTTCTTTGGAGGGAGCTATTAATACTACATCCTTCCCTCTTATTTCTCTTCTCCACATTCCAGCATCTATCCCACAAGCAGAATGGAGTCCACTCTCAACATACTGGTGAAATACGGACAAAAAGCGAATAAGTGATGGTAGGAGTATAGCCCCTATGTGTCCTATGTCCCGTGGTCGTGCTCTGGGGCCCTTCCTTAATGACAAAGTATCCATTCCTTAATAACAGAGACACACTGAGCATCTGAAGTAGGTCATGGTATAAGAATGCAAAGGATGACGAGGGAAGTAAAATTGGGAGACTGGTAATTGTTCACTTGATAACAAAGAAGCACAATCTAGTTACTTAATGCTGTGTCTAGATTAGAAAGAGCAGATTCAAAAAAAAAAAAAGAAAAGAAAAAAGAAAGAGCAGATTCGCCCTATGAATGTAAATCAGAATGTGTAGCCATTATGTTTGGTAATAAAGCCTTTTATCTTTTCAGTGAGTATTGGCTTAAATATTGAGGCACCCTCTGATCTTTTCCTTGAGATCAACTATATCAGTGCTCCTAACCTGATGCTACTTCTAATCAGACAAAACTTTCGCTGTTTTTAAAGACTTAGTGGTACAATAAAAGTTACAAAATGATACCAAATGTTTTCTAAATTTAAAAACCTTTAAGAGACAGTATTTCATTGGTGGTTCCAG
Source organism: Canis lupus familiaris (assembly GCF_011100685.1). NCBI lineage: Eukaryota > Metazoa > Chordata > Mammalia > Carnivora > Canidae > Canis > Canis lupus. The sequence goes on from NC_049237.1 coordinate 2,658,394, forward strand.
AGGAAGTTCAGAGGTTATATGATTGTTCCAAACACAAAGCCAGCGAAGAGGAAGAAAAAAAAGGAGGTGGGTGGAAGGGGATTAAATCCAATACTCTCATTTTGTTGCTACGAGAGGGCAGCATCATGTCCTGGAAGTGCTGACTTCACCCTTATGGGTGTAAGTCAATTTTGGGCTAATATGCTAAGAGAGTTTCAGGAAACAGAGGGTTTATAGGTTTGGGACAGAGTTACTGTCCTACAACTAAGAAAACTCAGCTGATGGCAAAAGAAAGTTGGCTATATAGCCCGAGGATCTGAGGATTTGACATCAGGACAATGAATTTCAAATTCTGAGTTCTTCTCCTTCTCTGTTTTCTCAAATAGCAAGAATGTACACTGATATTCCACGAAAAATGAAAGGATTATGTTCATCTTCGAATTTTGCACCAGTTCAATTTTTTTTTGTCATTCACTCATCTATATTTAAATGTATCTGCATCTATTCTAGAATAGCTCATACAACCATCCAGTACACTAGCTGACTGCACTTTCTTATTGGAGATACCATTTTGTTACTGAACTTACTTTGCGACCATTACTACGTATCCCCCATAAGTCACTTTAATGAATGTGCCTTAACACGTATGGCACAATGTTTTCCTCATGATTATTTCAACTGTGCAAGTTTGTTTGCTCCTATAATTTCTTATAACTTTACCCTCTTGTGGTTGTTTCCGCTGTTGCTACTATCACTACCCTCTCAGCCTTCCACTAACTCCCTTTATTATCTGCCCTCCTCTTGCTTTCCTTTTGTCCCTTTAATTCTTTCTTTCTTCATTGCTTCACTATATTCATGAATTTGTATAAAGGACATTGGTTTTTAAAAAGGTATTGATGCTTTTTACATTCTTTGCCATTCATGCACTGATTCAGTGTGCATTCACTGAGCACATAATATATGTTGGGTGGGCCTTGCGAATAAAATGGTAAAACAGAACCTGGCACCATCTTATCTCAGATATTATGGTCAAGTATTAAAGAATCACAAATATAAATATCTCACAATCACCGGTGCTAAGACATATCTGAGAATAAGAGAATTGACCTAATTACAGGATTACAGAAACTTTCTTAAGGAGGTAGCTACTGAACTGAAATTGAAGGTTGAGTAGGATATACAGACAGGAGAGAGGGAGGATGTGCAAAAGTCCTGGTGTGGCAGTAGCAGGGGAGTGGAAACAGTGCAAGGGTACAGGCATGCATGAAAAACTGAAAGGAGGCCAAGGAGACCAGAAGGAGAAAGGGAGGATGTATGGTGAAAAACAGGTTAAAATAGCCATTCTGGGCAGCCCAGGTGGCTCAGTGGTTTAGCGCCGCCTTCAGCCCAGGGAGTGATCCTGGAGACCCGGGATCAAGTCCCACGTCTGGCTCCCTGCATGGAGCCTGCTTCTCCCTCTGCCTGTGTCTCTGCCTCTCTCTCTCTCTCTCTCTCTCTCTCTCTGTCTCTCATGAATAAATAAAATATAAAAAAAATAACATAGCCTTCTGAGAGGTCCTTATAAGCCAGTTGAATTTATAGCTGAGAGATGGATTCCAATTCTTTAAGGACATGATTCTATTTAGTGGACACCTTTTGTTGGGGGGTGGGGTTGCAACGCTCAAATTCCAGGTTGTCTTCATTGATGCCTAAGTCTGTGGTTGTTCCAAACAGATGGAAGCCCAAATTT
>NC_049237.1:2660201-2746415 GCF_011100685.1 Canis lupus familiaris
GAACATCACTGAAAAGACATGACTGTCGAATGACCTGGAGCTGAACCCAGGCACTCCGAGGCTTATCATTCCTTCTCCTGTCCTTGGAATGGGGTTCCACTTACCTTTTTCTCTCCTGGAGGCTGCTCCCAGGACATAGATTTGGAATGGTGGTGTGGCGTTGAGGACACCATATGGTATGTCCTCAGTCAGCATGACTGACCCCAGGTGAGGCCTGTTTACATACTGTTAGGATTATGCTGCCCTCAAGACAATCCTTATATATAAGTTCCCTTTGCTTATTAAAACTGCCATCCACCAACCCGGCCTGTCACTTTCTTGGGTCTCTCCCTGCCCTTACACCCAGGAAGTTCCCTGGAAAGTTGTGAATAAACAAACTACTGAATCCAATTCTTCAGAGTAGAGACAATAAACATGAATGGAAAACAAAAAAATAAGGAAAAAAACCCCATAAATGATTCTAACGCATTGCCAGATTTAATAACCATTAGCCCCAAACAGATTTGTGTTTGAATCTTATCTGAATAATATCAGCAAGATATTTAATTCTCTAATCATTTTAAAAAATAATAATACCTTACTCCTGGGTAACCTTTACTGAATGTTTACCATGTGTCAGACAATATGTGAAGAACCACGTGTATATTATTTTATTTATTATAATGCTCTGAGATAGATATTATTATTATTTTGATAGATATTATTAATCCACTTAATAAACAAACATACTGAGGCTTGTTGAGTTTAATAAAGTTAATAAGGTGCCCAAGATTATATATCTGGTGACTGATTGAGCCAAGATGCAAGCCCAGGTAGTCTGAGTGAAGAATTTATCACAATGCTTGACACACAGTAGACAGGTCATGTAGTAATCACCATAAGTAGTGTCAGATAATCATTACTGTTATAGTCAATACTCAGGAGTTTCCATCAAATACTGATCCTCTCTTGGGGCCAGCTGAATAGGCTTGCCCCCTACACACTCTTCTACTTGGAGGGAAAGGCATTACTAAGCATCTGATGGGAATCTGCTCTTAGGGATCTGCACATCTCCACACATCATAAGGTATTAGAAGAACCCACAATTTCATTTAATAACCCCAAAATTTAAGTGGAAGTGAAGAAAAACTAGGTTCTCTTTGATGTAGAGAATTCCAGATAAATTTCATGAAAGCTGCATGTATTGCCAGAGTGAGATTTTGGTACCCAGAAAGGCTCTTTCTGTAACTTCAGGGCCTGGGGAAGATGTGGAGTGGTCCCTAAGCTTCCCCTAACATGGGCAGAGTGGACATTCGAACAGTGATACCAAAGTTCATCAGTCTAGGGTACTTGTGGGGGCTGCTCTGTGGGCCAGTTCTTTCCGTGGACTCCCACTTTTCAATTTCACTTCCTGAGTTTTCCCCTAAATGGTAATATTTTAAAATGTTAATTATATATTCTTCAAGTCAGAAGGCAGGCTTAAAAAAGAACAGGGTAGATGATTTATTGCTTTAGAAATACATTTCACCCTTTTACTGAACAACAGTATTTCGCTCATTACATGTTGTGATAAGAACATGGCGCAGAAGAAACAGTCTTGAGTTGTACTGTTCATGTTCAACATATAGGAAAGAAATGTCCATGAAACATAAATATGGCACAGTTACCTGTCATGTTGCAGTAGACTTTCAGAGGCCCCAGAGGTCCACTGCCATCAGGATCTATCCAGTAGTAATTTGACGTCTGGCCCAGGTGTTTGTAGGCTTCACAGGAAGGCTCATAGATCGCTGGAACAGAACAGCCTACATGAGCACAGTGCAGAGCAAATAGTTCCCCAGATGGGTCCCCCAGCCGATCAAATACTGGCCAGAGCTGCTGAGCAGTATCCTCCTGTTAGAGTGAGAGTTCTTTTTCTCTACATTTAAATTCATGATTTGGTTCTTACCCTATAAGCATTTCTGACCCAACAAACGTAGCAAGTTCCTACTATGACTTTATAGTTGGGGAAAGGTCTAAAACAATCATAAATTGTTAAATAAATATAATGTTTGTTCCATTAGGGCTCATAATCATTGAAAAAATATTTAATCTGTAGTTATTTCTAGATATCATCTCCTTGTTGTAAGGGACTTTATTTTGAAAGGCCATAAATATTGGCTGTTTTGTTGGGCTATCAACTAAGAGAAAAATCTCTCTACCAGACACATACACACACACACACACACACACACACACACACACTTTTTTTGATATAGATTGTGTACATTACCCTCAAACAGCATGAGATTTCTAATTTTCCTTTATTCAGGAGAAAGGAAAGAATGTTCCTGCTTCATTTTGTTACAGTTATTTTAATTACATCACATCTAGTATCTGCAGAAAGCTGACATCAATGTAATTAAATTACAGGCTCTTTTCCATTGTTTTCCTTTCTGTTCCCATGCTCCTGACACATTTTCTTTTCTCAGAAGTACAAAATGGACATTTGCATATCTCCTTTGTAGTCACAATTTCTAGAATACTACTGGGAAGACTTTTAAAAACAGCTCCACGGTGACATTTCTGATGACTTTGAGAGATCTCTTTACAAAACTAAGAACTATTTCTGGTAAAGAGCTATCACCGGATGCACATGCAGTGGAGCCTTTTGGCACAGTGCACTGGAACTCACACTGCTGGGATCAGTTGTTCATTGGTGGCAGGTCCGATTCTGGGACCTCTCTTTTCCACCTTTGTCTCCCATGTTCTCGGTGCCCCTATTTGGCTGCCTGTGGTTTCCTCTCTCTCCAAAGATGTTAGACTTCAAATTCAATTTCATGTCAACAACAACATACTGGACTAAAACAGTTCTCAAAGTCTTTGACTTACTTAATTGGCCTTCCTCCCTTCCTTCTGCAAATATTGAGTGCCTATGATGTGCTGGGCAGGGGCAATGCAAATACAGATGTGAGCACCACAGATAAAGGACGAGCAGGGCTTGTTCACTAATTATTTTGGTATTACTCATGCATAAGGTGCCACTGGAAGGGGATGCAGATGGAAAGCTATGCAGAGCTCATGTGTCCTTTGTCCCGGTGTGATGATTAACCTGCCGGGTTTCAATCTCCCAAGTCTCTCATTTGGATAACAAACTATGGTTGCTCTAATTTTGAATGGCATGCCAAGTAAAATATTGCAATAAAAGTCAGTGAGGGAGATTTTTAAAATCTAAGCTAGGAAGATGCTATAATTAGATATAGGTTTTAGAAAGAAAACTCCTGTAGAAAAACTATAGATTTTAGGGGACTTCAGAAGTTCATGAGCACACATAGGCTGTCATGGCCATAGGCTTGGAGAAGGATGAGTAGCTCTGTACTCATACTGAATGAGGAAGGCTAAGTAGTTGGGACTGATTCACATGTTTTTAAAATAAGCTGAAGATGAAAACCAGGTAGGTGTAGGTAGTTGGGAAGAGAGTTGAGAATGACCTAAACTCACAATTTATAACCGCCTTACTAATTTTTGCAACCTCTCTCCAGATAATTATGATTTTTGTGAGTAGCTCAAAATGAACCAGACAATGTCAGGTTAAAATTCTAAAGTTTTCCTTTTAGTGTCTTCAATATTTCTTTTTTTAGTATTTAATCATTAGTCACTCTCCTTTCCCTCTGCAAACCCCCCATTCTCCTTATCATCTGGTATCTGGTTTACAACAATCACACTATTAATTGGTTGTCTTACCCAAATATCTCTTCACTTTTCACCAAATTATGCCATTAGTCTAGTCCTAAAACATTACTTTCATTGGGTTAAAAAATATGTAATGATTTTTTCAGCATCCATGGTATTATATCCCAGGTCACCACCCATGCATACAAGACCTTCCATAATCCTAACAGGTATCTCCTGGTTTTGCCAGTGTCAACCTTGCACACTGGTCAGGCACCTTTTCTGGACTTATTTTCATCTGCAATACACTACAAACCTCTGAATCTATTCACTTTTTCTACCATAGTTAACTATTGAGGCAGAAATGCTAAGAAACGGGGCGCTGCAATTAAACAGACTTGGGCTGAAATTCCTACTCCACAAAGTACTACTTATGTAACATTGGCAAAATTCCCTAATTTCCTTTAGTCTTATCTGGAGAATAGGTATCAGGTATATTGCAATGAAGTAATGAGAATTGGAAGACACAACAACACCGACTGCTTAACCATTGTATCTGGGCCATTGTAGACATTTAATAGGTGGAATTTTTATGATTAATATCATAATTATTAATTAGGTCCTACTCAAAGTCCTCCTTTCTTAAGGAAACCTTCTCTAGTCAATATACTTATCTTTCTGTACAGCCCAGGGCATTCGCTGCTCATCTCATGTACTATAATATTTGATTATAGTTAATTTAGGACTTGACTGTTGTTGATTGAATTTCATATATGAAAATTTTATTTCCTAACAAGACTGTGAGTTATCTTGAGGGGAGGGGGGTCTAGAATATATATATATATATATATATATTTTTTTTTTTTTTTCTTTTCTGCTATATACAATCTAACAGGGTAGATTCTTTTTAAGATTTTTTTTTATTTATTTGAGATTAGATGGAGAGGGAGAAAGAATCTTTAAGCAGACTCTGCACGGGGCAAGGAGCTGAACATGAGGCCCAATCTCAGGACCCTATCTTGGGATCCCGTGATCACTACCTGAGCTGAAACCAAGAGTGGGACACTTAGACGACTGTGCCACCCAGGCACCCTGAACATGGCAGATGTTTAAGAAAAGCTATCAGAACTGATGAAAGCACTATCTGATGGTAAGAAGCGTGGTTCACTCCTGCATGTCTAAGTAAGCATATAAACCCTCTAAAGAGGACTACAGACCTTAACTCAAGTAATTTACTAAGAGCAAATGTTGAAGGCTTATAGACAAGGGAAATCTGGATGCAAGAATCTCTTCTCTTTTTCTTCAAAGTATGACAGTTATTGTGCTTGACTTTAATTTACGATAGGCCTACTAGCTGCTTTTGCCTCCTCATCACAAATGGGAAACCAAGTATTTCAGCCCAAATGATATCATGTGTGAAAATCATCTGGAGAGCTTGTTAAGATTCCTGGGCCTCACCCTAAAATTCTGATTCAGCAGAGAATTTGCAGTTCTAATAAGCTCCCAAGTGATGCTGATGCTGTGGGTCCTGAATGCATTGTGAGAGGCACAGCTCTAATCCTGGGGGGAAAAAAAAAGTTAACTCTGAAAGGCCAATTCTTGATTTATATTTAGATATAAGTGGAAAAAAAGGTAGAACACTGAAAGGCAATACAATAAAATCCTGAATAAGGGTGGAATGGTACCTCACTTCACTCAAAATAATGAGAAGGGATTGGGATACAAAAGCCCAAATAAAAATACATCTGAAAAAAATATATACTTGGATGAATGCACCCGCACATTAGCAGTGGTTATCTCTGGGCAGTAAGATTATGGATAATTTAAAACTTCGTACTTTTCTGTGTTTTCCATATTACTTTATAATGTGCAGAAGTTATGTTATGATTAAAAATATACTTGAGGGGCAACCCCAGTGGCGCAGCGGTTTAGCGCCGCCTGCAGCCCAGGGCGTGATCCTGGAGACCCTGGATCGAGTCCCACGTCAGGCTCTCTGTATGGTGCCTGCTTCTCCCTCTGCCTGTGTCTCTGCCTCTCTCTCTCTCTGTCTCTATGAATAAATAAATAAAATCTTTAAAAAAATATACTTGAGAAATACATATCTAGAATAATGGCACAGAGGTAAAATGGCAAGGACACCTGGATATAATGAAATTGCATTAGTTTTATAACTGAGTAAGGAATTAAGAAATTTTCATTCAGATTTCCTTTCTGTCATTTACAATGTGGACCCCCCCCCCCAACTTTGAGTTTTCTCAGCTGTAAAATGAAGGAAATACTCTCTCCTTCAACTAAGTTGTTGTGATGATTAAGTGATATCACACACACTTTGTAAACTAAAAAGCATTGAGCATATTGACATTTTAATACAGAAAAAGAGCTAACCAAAGCATCTGCCCTGCATGTCTCAGCCAGTTAGTTTTGGACCCAGTGGTGGCATAGTTGGATTCCACATTTTGTGCACAGGAAGCCTGAGGAGAGGACAGAACACAGGGGCTAAGGCAGCAACCAGCGAAGGAAGTGAAGCACATGAGCCATCATCACTGCTGAAGAACAGAGAGGCAAGTGGGCTGATGGGGAAATAAACAGACTCATCAACTCCACGGATTTATTGGAAAAGTAATAAAAGGTCTCATATTGCTGTATGTTTTTGTTGGAAAAGTAATAAAAGGTCTCATATTACTGTATGTTTTTGTAAATAAATCTCAGATGTTTGCAGCAATATTACTACTGAACCCATCAGACTGAATTCCATAACATGTAAAATTCCAGAAGGTGGTGAATCCTAAGCATGTTCTTCAATTTCCTGAAACAATGGTATAGTCTGCGTAACATCATACTAGGTGCAATGGAAAATGCCAACATACTCCTGTGTTGGTTTCATATGGCTGCTGTAACAAATAGCCAAACATTAATGCACTCAGACAACATGGACCGATTATCTTAGAGTTCTGGAGGTTAGAAGTTTGAGGTGGGTTTCACTGGGCTAAATTCAAGGTGTCTGAAACCTCTGGGGGAAAATCCATTTTCTTACCTGGATCAGCCTCTAGACTCCACCCTGCTCACTGTTCTTGTCTCATTTCTGCATCTTCAACGCAAGGTCTTCCTACACTCCAATGCTCTGATTCCCTGCTTTGGCTGCCACATCTTTCTGTTTCAAGGAGCCCTATGATCACATTAGGCCCACCCAGATAATGTAAGGGAATCTCATGTGACTTCACTTAATCATAAAGTCTCTCTGCCATATATGGTAACATATTCGCTTAATCATAAAGTCTCTCTGCCATATATGGTAGCATATTCGCTTAATCATAAAGTCTCTCTGCCATATATGGTAACATATTCACAGGTTCTGCAATCAGGACAAGGATTACTTGGGGTGGGGGCAATATTCTGCTTATCACAACTATATAGAAATATGGCTGCTCTACTTAATGAATAAATTTTATTAAGCATTAAATATGTTCCTAGTGTTGTTGGTTAATAAGAAGTATTAAGCAGAATACTAAAGATGGAAGCACAAAGTCAAAGGTTTGTACTGGCCTTTAGAGGTCCATATGGCCCTGAGGTTACAACCATCAGTAGAACACCAAACAACACGTGCATTCTCTGCCCTCCCACCCCCTACCAAAGAGGAGAAGAAATGCTCCCTCTGTTCAGGTGCAGATGCAGCATGAGGTGTCTGAAGTATCACTGACTTGCAGACAGAAGGAAAAGCAAAAGGTTGAAGAGCAAAGATGTGCAATTGGCCTAATGTGCTGGGAGATGAAGCACAGTTAAGGAATGCTCATTTTGTGACTAGAATATAAAGGAGGACTTACACCCTCAAGAAGAACATCCGAAGAGTCTGAACTACTGCAAAAAATGGGAACAGAAGAGGGCCAAAAACCAAATAAAAATGGCAATATGTTTAGCGAGCAGATTTGAGTGACTTTTTAGATATTTCAGAGTGGTGGTATTTATAGAACCAAATTATAGGGAAAGGAACTATTTGATGGACTTGGATGCTGACCACACATTGTAGGCATTTGAACATAAAAGGAAAAATAGAATAAAAGTTGATAGAGATTGCTAAATTCACAAGAGAGTCTTTGTTAGGATGTGTGACACGGATTCATTTTTTAAAATGTTTATTTATTTTTAAGATTTTAATTTATTTATTCATGAGATACACAGAGACAGAGATATAGGCAGAGAGAGAGGCAGACTTCCTGCAGGGAGCCCAAAGCGAGACGTGGTCCAAGGACCCTGGGATCACGCCCTCAACCAAAGGCAGACGCTCAACCACTGAATCCCCCAGGCATCCCAGATTCATTTTTTTTTAACATGGGTATTTCTAATTACTAACAGAACTAGACATTTTGATGAATTTTGAAAAAGGAGCAAATAATAGAAAAGAAAAAGATAACATCTTGTTTTCTTGCCCCCAGGTGCAAATTTTGGTAAGCTTGTATTTCAGTCTCTTCCTGAATGCTGAGCCTTTCTTACTTCTGTGTAGACATCTTTCAATGGTGTGAGAAGTTAATGTAACTGCTCGTAATCCAGAATACATAATGGCCACATTCTATTAGCTGTTGTCAGGTACTCACTACCACCTCCATGCCACCATGAAGTGAGCTCTAAATTCCAATAGTCAATTTTAGATTCCTGAGAATCTTAAAAGCAACAACTTTGCCTCTGAATGCATCTTCACCAGCACTGGCTAGACTCTAATTTAAAATAAAACAGAAAGAAAAAAATAGTTTCTTATTTGGCAAAAAAACAAATCACTTTTCATTACTGTTTTATTTGTATTTTTTATTAATATTTGGAAAATATATTTTCAAATGTACATTGGAGAGATTTTAAAAAATCTTTTGTAGTGTATACATTTATAGTGTAGCCCATTTATTGTTATTGTTTTTTTTGTTGTTGTTGACATAGAAAATGGGAATTCCTGGGTGGCTCAGCATTTGAGCCATCTGTCTTTGGCTCGGGTCATGATCCCATGGTCCCGGAGTCGAGTTCTACATGAGGCTCCCTGTATGGAGCCTACTTCTCCCTCTGCCTCTGTCTCTGCCCCTCTCTCTCTCTCTCTGTCTCTCATGGATAAAGAAATAAAATCTTAAAAAAAAACATGGAAAATGAATGTTATACTATACTATAAATGAAGACTAAAATATGTGTTCTTCCCTATTTGTCTTATAGCTTTGAATATGTAGGTTTTGATGTATAAGTACATTTTATGTTTTTGGATATATTAAGATTTCCCTTTAAAAACTGTTCTCACATCTCTTAAATATATAATATTATCCTCCATTTATGACAATAAAGATCCTGAATATCATGCTAAGTAGTAATTAAGACATATACTCACATATGATTAAAATATTAAAGTACTTGGGAATGGAGAAGAAAGCACAGAAGCCTACCATGGCTTCTATTTTCACATAAACATTGACTATTTATTTACTTATTTTTAAATTTTTTTAAGCATTGACAATTTAGGGGATCCCTGGGTGGCTCAGCGGTTTGGTACCTGCCTTCAGCCCGGGGCGTGATCCTGGAGTCCCGTGATCAAGTCCCATGTCGGGCTCCCTGCATGGAGCCTGCTTCTATCTCTGTCTCTCTCTCTGTCTCGTCTCTCTCTCTCTCTCTCATTCTCTCTCTCTCTCCCACTAATAAATAAATAAAATCTTTTTTTAAAGCATTGACAATTTAAAAAAGACGTTGCTATAGGTTGAAATATTCTCATTCATTTGGGGAATATAAATAATAGTGAAAGGGAATATAAGGGAAGGGGGAAGAAATGTGTGAGAAATATCAGAAAGGGAGACAGAACGTAAAGACTGCTAACTCTGGGAAACGAACTAGGGGTGTTGGAAGGGGAGGAGGGCGGGGGGTGGGAGTGAATGTGTGACGGGCACTGGGGGTTATTCTGTATGTTAGTAAATTGAACACCAATAAAAAAAGAAAAAAAAGAAAAAAAAAAAAAAGAAATATATCCCCTGAAAAGATGTTGAAGCTCTAGTTCCCTGTGATAGTGACCTTATTTGGAAATAAGATGTAGAAGATGGTTAGGTTGAGATGAGATCACCTCAATAGGCTTAATCCAACTTGACTTAAATAAAGGGGCTATTTGGACACAGAAACAGATACCTACAAGGGAAGACAATATAAAGACACAGGAAGGATGCCAACCACAAGCTAAAGAACATCTGAGGCCAGCAAGAAGAAGCTGGTAGAGAAGTATGGCACAGATTCTCACTTGCAGTCCTCAGAAGGAATCAACCCTGAAGATACCTTGATTTTGGATTTCTATCCTCTGAAACTGTAAGGCAATACATTTCTTTTAAGTCACCTTGGTTGTGGTCCGTTTTACAGCAGTCCTGGGAAACTAATACAGACACATAGGAGCCAAGTGACTGGGTCAAGTTGGAGCTTTTCCAAATTATAGATGATGTGGATGCCTCTCCACCATGGCCTAGTACTTTAATTTTAAAAGAGAAATATCTCCCAGATAAATAATTATTTTTGGCTCACGTGCATAAAGTCTTATACTGGGTGCTCTGAATAGTACAAGCAATGGTTCTCCAGAGCTCTGCTAATTCTGATGAGCTGAGGAAGGCTCTCCTTGACCCTATCTACACCTCATAATTTAAGATAGACATGTGGGCACATGGAATATACCCTTCCTCTTATTACCTTCTGAAACATATGGACCTCTAGACGTAGCCAAGGATGAAACGTGTCCGAAAATTAACCACAAGTCAAAAATGAAAACGTACATAAAGGTTATCTTTGGAACATCATAAGTAGTCTTTTCCTGATTGCCAGGAAAGGGAAAAGTTCACTTCTAATGATTTGATATAAAATTGGAAAGAAGCATAAAATAATTTTATAGCTCATTTGCTAGTAAATGCTGTAACATGACATTTTGGGTATTGATAGTTTATGAATGTTCTTCACTTTCCTGCTCTCTTATAGCAGAGGGACTGCGCACTTACTACAGACCAGGAACAAGATGCTAACAAGGGAGAATTGGTTTACTGGAGACTCTACTCTTGAATTAATAAATAAGTCTTTTAATGGAAAACGTGGTTGTACCAGAAAATGATAAATAGTTGTTCTTAGCCCTTGAAAGGGGCCTGGGGCATATGTGAATTGGTGATACTCAGAATAGAATGGTCTCAGGTACCCTCTTTATGCTGATGCCTTTTAATCACTAAGTCACCTTCTGATCTTAATGTGTCTTTCAAAAATAAGTTTATCTACTGGAATGAGGTATTTCTCATTTGAAACCATGAAATTGATTTTCCAACTTCAATCGGGCTCTAGTGAATTTGGTTGGAGAACCTAGTTTTCCCAGATTCTCATTATTCTTGTAAAGGTAACTACTTGTGCACAACCAAGCCGGAAATCCAGAGAGGCAGCAGGGGCCTTGAAACCTTCCCCTGTGAAATCTCCCTAATTCTAAGACCATGCAATTATTTTTAATTAGCATGAAGTAAGCTTCACAATACCTAGGTCCTCATTAACACTTGAATATTAACCTCACATGTTCTCTCTTTTTTTTTTGTTTGTTTGTTTTTTGTTTGTTTGTTTGGTTTTTTAAGCTTGAATGAATGCCCTGAGTAAGCTACATTATATCCTGGAGGAGCTATTGTCTCATAACCGGCACACAGCAAATGGTGGTAGTAGAGAGAGTGTGGGTTTAAAAACAGATATTCTGCATGCTAATATTATGTCACAATCTTTCCATCAGTGCAATTTCTCTATGAGATGTTACTCATTATCATCCTCGAATGAGTTCTTTCATCTAAGTCTCAAGGGAAAAGGGTAACTTAGAAGAGGAAAAAAAGGAAAAAGTTTGATTTCTTGTTAATAAATCAATAGCTTATATTTCTCTTACCTGACAAGTCCTTCAAGCAAATTTTGGAGATAAGAGTAAAATCTACATTTATTTTTTTTCATTTCTACTGTCTCTCTTACCCAAATCCATCCCACTTCTGCCTTTGGTTTGATTCTTCTTAACTCCTTCCATTCTTGATATTGGCTCCAAGGCACTACTTAAAAGAAAACAATAATCCCAAACTTCGTAATGCTAGTCAGAGAACCACAACTCTTTGGCTCTATATCATCATGACTGCCATATTACTTGGTGATGTCCATATCCATACTTGATATTCTATGACCTTCACTCCACAAAACATAAAATTAATTGTTTCTTTTCATGACTGAGTTTGGAGAAGCTCTACTAGTATTTTCTTCATATTACTCTTAGGTTACAGAAGACTAAGAGGAGGGGGGAAAAACCTATAAAACCAAATGGCTGTGCTACATACTCATGCTTTCACATTTTAATAGGTCTCTACAGTGAAGCTTAATAACCCTATTGATCACTAGCTTAGATCCTATACAGACTGGCTATGTTGTCTCTTGCTCTATCTACTCAATCTTCTGTTCCCATCTCTAACCTCATCACTCTCATTTTCACTCTATCCCAATAATGAGACAAAGAACATTGATCCAAATGTGTTAACATCTGTATTCCACTCCTTCAGTGTAACTCTGCCCTACACAGGTCCTTTTCCCTTTCCAATTGCTAATTAATTAATTAATTAATTAATTAATTTTTTGATATCTACTAATGTGGTACTAGATCTAGTGCTATGCCTTGTACTAGAAATAAATGAAATGAGTGAATCATAGATCCTGGCTCTGAGGAATTTTCTGTCTGATGTATGGGGTAGACGTGTGGAGAAATAAAATACATATATTTGGCTGAATGAATTTTTTTAAAGATTTTATTTATTTATTCATGAGAGACAGAAAGAGAGAGAGACAGAGAGACAGAGAGAGAGACAGAGATACAGGCAGAGGGCAGAGGGAGAAGCAGGCTCCATGCAGAGAGCCTGATGTAGGACTCAATCCCGGACTCCAGGATCACGTCCTGAGCTGGAAGGCAGACACTCAACCACTGAGCCACTCAGAAGTCCCATCCAGGTTGAATGAATTTTTTAAAAAGATTTAAACAAAGTACCCAAACAATTTAGGTAAGGGATTGGACAACTTGGCTTAGGACAATCTGGTGAGGCTTCATTTGGAGGTGAGTCTTAAAGGATGAGTAGGAGTTTTCCAGGAAAAGGAGAGAAGGAGCCTTCTTTACTGTTCCTTTCCAATACCATGTTATTTCATGCCAATCTTCAGATACTTTAAGAGAATTATTTCCTCAATTTCCCCTCTCTTTTTTTTTTTTTTTCCAATTAGCTCCATCTTCTTTGTCTTTTAATTAGCACCTGTCTCCTTTATCTTGGGTAATGGAAGGGGGAAAATATGCATGTTGCCCTCTAATCGTGTTTATCAATCCAACCTAAGGGGACTTCTTTTTCCGCATGTACCCCTGAACCTCCTCAAGTCAGAAAATTATCACTTCTGCCTCATTTTCCAGAATGCCACTGATGACTGCTGACTTTGACTAAGTCTTCTTTCTCTGTGACTCCAGTAGACTTAGTCACTGCTGACCATACCTTCACTGAAACTTACTCTTCTCCACCCTTCTGTGTCTTCACACTTGTCTGTCTGACTCTCAGACCACTTCTAAACCATGTCCTTCACTGTCATTTTTTCTTTTTCTGGCCTTTATAAAGAGCTATCCTCTGAGGCTTGTCTTCAGTGCTCTGTCCCTGCCATCTGTACAGAAGGATTAGTTCACTACTCCAAGGCTTTTTACCTAAAGAAGAGCAGAGTCACAACTGGAACACAGGAATTCTGGCTACATAATCTTTGCTCTTAAACTATGCTGAACTTTTTTTTTATTAATCTCATATTTTTTAACTTTTTCACATTTATATTTACTATTTTTACTATTTATACTATTCTTATCATTCTCAAGAAAAAAAGCATATTTTGTTCTTATTGTTTGGAAGATAGTTTGGAGAAGAGGGTGTGTTTTACTGAAGTAGAGTCTCCTGAAGGAAGAACAGATTTGTAAAACTTATATCTGTATATGTGTATCAAAGGAAAACAATGGAGTGAGAAATTCTCCAATTGTTTTTAGCTAAACAAGACTCAGTTTAACAGAAAAACAAATCTGGCTCTGATTAGAAAGTACTAATGCCTTTGCAAACTTCAGTCATTTTTAAGTAAAATTGTCCTTGCAATTCAAATAAAAACAGAACTGTATTTTATACTAATTTATAGCTTAAAATGTTTTACTATTGTTTATCTAATTTAATGAATGAGGCAGCATGACTGATTTGAAATGCCAAATGAAGCTGTTGAAATTTAATGAGAAAGTAAACTACTGAAAAATATGAGTATTGAAACTTGAAAATGAAATGGATAGACTGTATCCCCCAATGAATCATACCTCCCTCCATTGACACTCTTCCATTGTCCCCCCCACCACTGATTCTGCATTTGATCATGTCACTTGCTTTGGTTAAAGAGACATTAGCAAACATGATATGAACTGAGGTTTGCAAAATTGTTGGCCATTTGGGCTTATCTTCTCTTTCCCTTTAGAACACTTCTGCTCCCATGGGAAGAAACCTGAACCAACTCACTGGAGACACATGGGCCCATTGAGAGAAACATTAACCATTAGACTTGTGAGCAAGGCTGTCACAGACCAACCAGCCCAAGGTGAGCTGCCATTTGGTTGCACCTGCTTGAATTATCACTGGTGAGACCAGCAAAAGGAATGTCCAACAGAGCCTATCCCATGAGGCTAACAGGTTATCATGGGCAGATAAAACTGTTTGAAACCACTGAGTTTTAGGGAAGTTTGATAGGTTGAAATATAACTGACACAGGTGAGTCACACACTCAAAGACATGTCTTCTTGGCTTTGATTGTTTTACTAAGATGGGATCATACAATGTACAACCCAATTTATTCAATGATTGCCTGTTGAAGGTCTTCACTTTCTTTCCATGCTTTGCTACTACACCCATTCTGCGGTGAATATCACTGAAGTTTACCTGAGTCGCAGTAAACACAACTTCTGAGTAGAGTCGGGCTGATGTCATGAGGCACAGAAGGCCTAGGAGAGCTTTAAGGACCTGGTAAATGTTTAAATCTTTAATTTATTTTAAAATTAGAGGGGGAAATAAATAAGAATAGGATAATGAATCCAGTCTGGATTATAGGCATCTTTACACCAATGCATTTATAAGGTATATTTCATATTTTCTATGTGTGTGTATTTAGTGCAGGAAAAAAAAAAAAACGTACAGGTAAAAAGTTCCTAGAGCCCATGAAAGTCAGACTGTGGCCCTGGAAATAGGTCTTGATTTTTTATTTCAATAGATATTTCAAGATTGCTTTCTGAAAGTCTGAAACAATTGCCATTTTTACCAGAAATGAATGAAAGTGTTCTTTTAACTTCTTCCCATCAGCAATAGGTATTATCACTAACTGTTTGCCACTTGGATGAATGCGAAGTGGTCGTTCAATGCCACTCAGTTTGCATTTTTTTTCACTATGGAGAGTTGGAACTTTTTCCGTAAGCTTCTTGGCCATGCACATGTGCTTCTGTGGGCTGCCCAGTCATCATCTTTGGGCAGTTTCTATTTACCTGAACCTTTTGTCCCTGTCATAACTGTATACATTACTCACCAATTAATTATTTGTAGAGTGACATTATCTATAGGACATGTACCATGCACAAGTTTTGATTTTTTACATGTCCTAGATTGCCTACCTTTGTTAAGCTGTCACTCCAAAGCTTCCTTTGCTCATGGACTCTCCCCAGTTTTCTCCCAGGATTTTCAATGTTTAATTTTTTACATATAAGTCTTTGATACCAGTTAGCTTTATATCTAACCTTTATCTAATTATTATCACTATTCTATTTATTGTCATAAACTTGAAGAAGAAGATAGATATAGTGGGCTGAACACAGAATGGGAAGAAGGGAGTTTGCATAGTGTCACTGGAGTTATTTTTTATTATAAAAAGAAAGAAGTGAGTAAAACCATGTGTTTTCAAACTGGGTACCCCTGGAGTCCTGAGGCTCACAATGGTTCTTTGGAGACTTATATAAAAAAGAGAGGATTATTCCCCCAAACAGTGAGGATTTAAACTTCCTACAAATCCTGTCAATTACTAGTGTATTTTACGTGTCAAGATTTCACCTACGATTTTATATGAGGAGGGAAAGTGTCTTGGGGAAAAACCCTCAAAAACCCTGGATTTGATAAGCCTTATTATTATTATATGGTTTTAGGAAAGAAAGGGAAGGAAAAAGAAGAGAAAGAGCAAAAGTGGGGAAAACAATCCCCCGATCTTTAAACAATGATATGAGGTCGGTATCATTATCCTCAGAGGCAGATCCAGGTTTTCCAGGGCCTGAAGTGAATACATGTTAATGGTTTTTCTTTAAGAAAAAAGAATATTCAAAAACAAATGAGAATCTAGCTCTGAAAATGGGCTGTGGGAGTGCTCTTGTAAGCCATTCCTGGCCCAGGATGCCAGCAATAACTTAATAATATACAGAAATTATTGCAGACCATATAAATACAGTCACGAAACCCAAAGCTACCATATCCCCAACTCAATGTCCCCTCAGCCAGATGCCAAAAATGCTGGAGTCTGCACCAAAGGAGGACAGTTGGAGTAAAAAGACACTGGACTCCTTGCAACTAGGACACTCTGTATGCTTTGTGTGAATGTATGTGAACCTACCCTCCACAAGCAAGGGCTCTGAAGCCTGGGCTCTATTAGCTTTCGAGTGAGTTTCCCAGCTTACAACGGAAGAAACAAAGGCTCAGAGAGATTTAGTAGTTTACCAAAGTCCCAAAGCTTGTCAGTGAGTGGGAGCCAGGATGCCAACAAGTGCCCAGCCCAAGTTTTGTTATTCTCGCTGTCCAGCACGGTCTCCTAGCATCCTGTCTGCTTTTTGTGGTGCTTTTTACCTTTGAATAGTTTAAATGTTTTACAGAACAGATTGTTAATTTTAAAAAAAAGAAAAAGAAAGGAAAAAGATACCTATCTACTTGAAATGGTAAAATGTATGGTAGACGGGGAAGCATTCTTACTGATAAATGAGTTTAGATAATTAGACTCTTAGAGTGTTGGGCTGTAGCCACTGTGTCTAATTGTCATTAGACATCACTTTTATGGTAAGGCCACTTCAAAAATTAAGATATCCATGGGAAAAACACTCAATAGTCATTTTTCACTCATAGGGTTTCAAACCACATATGGACCTGAGCACCTGAAATTCTGAGGAAGCTTCATAAGGAGATGCCATGAAGCTGGCTCTCCATCTCAGGCATGCCCATCATCAGGGCTACAGCTGTATTATCCTGCTTGAGTTTTCTATTACCCACTCAGTTGATGAGTGATTCCCATTAAATCACTAGTGATTAAGTAAGATCCCATATACACAGTACCTAGTGTTGCTCCACCTCTTTTCCCTTGGCAAACACGGAAAGGCCAAACTCATCTTAATCATTAAACACAATATAAGAAGGATGGAAAATATTCCTTTTAAAAAGTTCTGTGCATTCCAAGATCAAATAGAAATATATTGAGTGTAACCAGAGTTCTGAATAATTCATGCTCTTCTCACCTTACCTTCCTGTGCACAATTGAAAATTGGCCATATCGATTTCTTGCCCAATATACAGTGAAACCTCATTTATCCGACATCATTTGGGAATGAGCTGTTCATAGAGCCACGAGTTTTAAAGCTTGAGAAGACCTTGGAGGCATCTAATCTATTCCCCTCTTTGTAAATAATTATAATAATTATAACAACAACAGCTACTTGAGCTGTTACCATGCGTCATACCCTTTGCTGAGTCGCTTGCATATGATGCGCCATTGGGTTTTCATAGTACTCCTATGAGGTATGTATTATTCTTTCCATTTCACAAACAAACAAACAAACAAAAAACCCTGAGGCTTAGAGAGGTTAAAATAATTAAAGCCTACATAGCTTAAAAGTACTGGCACCAGGATTGAATTTAAGCCCATGGCCTCTGTTCTTAGCCACTGTATTACAGTAGCTTGAAGAGCCAAAGGTGTCAGATGTCTTGCTCACCCAAAATCACCCACTTTTTCAGTGTCAGTTACTAGACCAGAGCCCACATCTCTTGTTATCACACCATCTCTGATACAAACTTTAACATAATTGGATCTTTAACAGAAATGAACTATTTTCATTCCTTTAAGCATGAAAACTCATTTTATTTTAAACATTTTCAGTGAAAATCGTTCTGAAAGTTATTGCAGTTTTCTGCCTCCTTAATCATACTGCATTAAATCTAATTGCCATTTCTTGCTGACTCAGTTTTCATAATTAGGTATATCAATCATTGGATTATATTGTAACAACACCATACTCTCATCAAATGATCCCAGCAAACTTTGTTTCATTGATTTGTTGGTTTCCTTTTTTTTTTTTTTTTTTATAAGCTATGAATCCTTACTGTGTTATGACCGGGGATGCCATGCTGCAAATTCTAACTGCGCTTTTTGTCCAGACACAGAAATACATTATGGGTTGGGAAGCAATACTGGCAGGCCTGTTTACATTGGGTGTTTGAAAAATGGAACAAAACAAAAGTGACCTCTAGTTTAGAGTCATCTTCCTTTAGGGATGATTAAGTTGTGTTCTGTAGGATAAAGTGGAGATAGCAGAGGAGGCCAGGGAAAGGTCTAGAGAAAGCAAAGGAGTTGGATATGCAAAGGCTCAGAGGCCAGACAGTGAATCTACCGGCAAGATATAGAGACTGGAGTCCAGAGCTCAAGATCAGCAAGCAGGAGCAGTCCAGACTAGAGACAATCAGGGACCAGATTTCAAAAAACAATCTGGTGCTTTAACTTAAGGACTTGGAACTTAGTGGGAGAGTAATGAGGAGTATTTGGAGTTTAAAGACAATCAGATGCAATGACTGAACTGCATGAAAAGTTCCCTTTGGTTATGATAGGAAGACTGGACACAAGAAAGTGAACAGTGGAGGCAGGAAGACCCTCTATGAAGCCATGACATGGTTTCAAAATAAGATCCTCTCAGCAGAGATCAATTATCCACACTTCTGTAATGAGAAGGGAGGGATGAACAATCCCTGAGACCACTTCCAGCTCTAAAACTCTGCAATTCTGTGGCTTAAAAATATGATCGGTTGTATGCAAAGAAAAACACATTTGGACTCGGTATAATGATCTTGATCCCTACTTGACTACACCTGGAAGTGGAACTGTCACAACATTGGAGTCATAAAGTGACTGCAGTTGGCTTTTAAGGCTGTTCTGACATGGATTTACTTTCCTGGTCTGTACAGGTGTAGAGATTCAGGTTATAGGGTTAAAACAACACAGGTCAGCATTCCAGAATCTCAATACGTTTGGCTATCCCGTAATATTCTGAGGTTATCCTGGTAGGGTGCCACTGAGTGGGCAGTGCCAGTTAGTCCTGGACTCTGACACCAGAACATTTTGACTCTTGGCTGGCTCTTCAATTTACACACTCTGTAGGCTGGGATGCAACATTTCACCTATAGTGGCTCAGCCCCCTTATCTGCAGAAAGGGGTAATAGTAATACCATCCCATGGAGAGTTTTGTGAAGAGAGTCTTGTACTTACTGATTTCTGAATAACTACTAGTTATGATTATGTCAGCTCTGGAAATGAAAAAAAAATATGCAGAATACTACTAGGATGAGAATTTAGCTTACATCAAAAAAAAGATTTTATTTATTTATTTATTATTAATTTTATTTATTTATTTGAGAGAGAAAGCAAGAGAGAGAGAGAGCATGAGCAGGAGTGGAGGGGGAGAAGGAGAGGAAGGAGCAGACTTCTTGCTGAGCATGGAGCCCTATGTGGGGCTTGACTCCAGGACCCTGAAATCATGACCTGGGCTGAAGGCAGATGGTTAACTGACTGAACCAACCCAGGCACCCCAGCTTACATTTTTTTGATGTATGTATACACACACATACATAGCGTCGCTATCTTGGAGGAAAATGGAATAATTTTAGAGTTTTGACTGTTCCAAAGTTCTTACACTGAGCTGAAATTAGACCCCAATAATTTATAACCCACAGATCCTAATTCTTCCTTTTGGATACGCAGAAAAAGCCAAACACTTGTTTCCCATGATGTGGCCTATTTTTAATTTAATTATATGGTTCTTTGAAATTAGCTTAAGATTTAATCCTCATTAAAACATAAGGAGTTCTTAAGTGCTTTGAATATCAGTTACTTATAAGCGGGCTAACCCTAAGAAACCTGTAAAGTAGTTCTCAATTACCCCCTATTACCCCATAATCCCACTCCAGGGCACTCCTCCACAATTGGTATATTTTCCTCCAAAATAATTCTTTCCTTCTCCAGATTAACTCCACTAACCACCAATAAATCTCTAATTAGCTCTTCACTCAGTTCTTGAGTATTTATTTGCCAGAGAGATAAGTGATCTGATAAACTAATTCACACCATGATGTGCCTGGAGGCCCAGACAGTTTGCTTTGGGCCTTTCTTGAAAGGCTGTGTTTGGAAGGCAAAGTCCTCTTGCTCACTTCTGGTAAGTTTTAGGTACTAGGACACACAGCTGAAGGGGAATATTTACAGGGGAGTGGCTCCCCCCAAGCAAACTATTGCTAAGGCATATAGGACTCAGCACTTTTAAGACCCAGGGTCAGGCTGAGAGTTGTGGGGGAGTGGAGGAAATCTGGGGGAGATTAGCCAGGCATCGAAGAAAATAGATTCAGAACCATCTTCAAGTGTCAAGCTCTATTATCCGTTCACCAACTGGGAAGGAAGGTAGATATTTAGAGAAGACAACCAGAAAAGAAGAAAAATGCATTCCCTCCACTAACTTTAAAGCCTTTAGTTGATGAGTAGGAAAATAGGAAAAAGAGTTAAAATATCCAGGGTAGGTATGCCCGGGTGGCTCAGCGGTTGAGGGCCTGCCTTCGGATCAGGGCATGATCCTGGAGTCCCGGGATCGAGTTCCACATTGTGCTCCCTGCATGGAGCCTGCTTCTCTCTCTATGTTTCTCATGAATAAATAATAAAACCTTTAAAAAAAAATATCCAGGGTAAAAAAAAAAATTAAAAAGCTGGCATAAGGTGGTGTCAAGCCTTTCAGTTGACAATTAGTGAATTTGTTTTTACTCTAATTTTCCCTGGAAGCATCAAAATACAAATCACTCTAGAAATTTTTCAAAGATGGGGGTCACCTGGGTGGCTCAGGCAGTTGAACATCTGCCTTTGTCTTAGGTCATGATCCTGGGGTCCTAGGATCGAGTCCTGCCATCGGGCTCCCCCTGCATGAAACCTGCTTTTCCCTCTGCCTATGTCTCTACCTCTCTCTCTGTGTCTCTCATGAATAAATAAAATCTTAAACTTTTTTTTTTTCAAAAATGGAAAGGCAATTAGTTTTTTACTGACTTAATAACACAGCTACTAGCACAGTTGGAAATTGTCTGAAAAAGATACATCCTTCAAATTGTTGTCTGCAACAAGGAAACTTTCACTGGTCAACAGCCACGTTTTATCTGCCATCCTTAAACCACTGCTTGACCATTAGGCTACCTTGATTTTGATTTTCTTACACTGATCATTGTTTAGTCTCTTTTGTCTGAAACCTGGCTCCCATCTTGTCTGTTGAAATGTCGCATGGAGCTAATGTACGTACTTGTCCAGAAAAATCAGAATCAAAAATAATTACTAACTTACTTTCCTGGGAGGTTGATAAAGAGGTCTGTGAATAAATTTCTTAAAATTCATGTTAGAAAAAAATAATGAAAGAAATATTAAAAGTATATATTTAAGAAAACTTTTCTTAGCATCTGGCATGCTACATGCAATGTTAGGTACTGTGAGGGAAAAAAAAGTGTTTAAATCCATCCTTCCTGTAAGCCCATTTTATATAGACTCTATTTGCAGAGTTAAAGCATAAACGCCTAAGTTAGTCCAAAACTATGTAACATGGATTTCTGGACCCCTGGAAAACTGAAAATATATTACAGGTGTGATCTACGTTTCTGAGAATATGTTTAAAGTGTTTAATTTTTATCTGTAATTGAATGAAAATCCCACCTGATATAGACCACCACCCTATAATTCGGTCATGTCTACATTGTGTCTACATTGGAGATTTCTTTAGCGCAAATCTATGGCACCTGTTATAGGCTCATTAAAAAAAAAATGGCAGAAGGGGCCTATAATAGATCACATAAGGTCACATTATGGTATTTTTTTAGGAGAACCTGTTTGATATTGGTGAGTAACATTTACATTTAGAACGGATACTTTGCTTTGGTGAAACCCTGTCACAATAAATTAATGTTGATCATCTTGAATTAGTTTTTTTCATTGCGTTTATATTTTAATTTTTTTCTCTTATAAAGAGCCACAAGCAGAAAAATTCATCAACAGCTTTTCACTTGTGAATTCTCAAGTAACAGAAAAATTAAAATCATTTAACTCACCACTGTGGATATATTATATATATATATATTTTATATATATATTATATATATATATATATATATATATATAATTTTTTTTTACTTATTTGAAAAACACTGGCAGAGAGTGTGGAAGTTATATCTCCTTAATAGAAGGTATAACTGTTTCCCATATGGGGATTAAGGCTGGACTAGAGCGCCAGCATGTTCTTCCAAGTTTGGGAGTCTATGACCCAAAGTGCTGGCCAGGGGGTTGTGAAGGATTAGGGAAGGAGCTATCTGTGTGGGCTGGCTGGGTTTTTAATGGAACAAGGTGCACAGGAAACTGGCTGGATCCTACTTCAGGCTGGAATTGGAATGATAGGAAGAAAAGATGCAAGGGTGTGCATTTTTGGATGTGTGGATGAGACCTGGCCTTTTATGGGACTTTCAAAGGAATAATTTGGTGTTTACCTGCAGCAACAGGTTACAGGCAGCTGGAGGCCAGTCAGTGTTTCGGGCCTGGGAGGGAGCAACAGGCTCTAGGAGCCACTGTGGGTCTTAAAAAGGAAAGTGACTGGATTGAGTGGGAGCTTAGGAACGGCAGTGTACTTGCAGGGTAGCTGCGTTAGAGACAGTGTGCATTCCAAAAACACAGTCCTGTTGGAAGAACATGAGCACAAGGACCTCCCCTACGGCTTCCTTCCCACTGTGGGATAGTTAGAATTATGTATTCTTATTAATTTGTTTTTTTCTCCAACTAGAAAGTAAGCTCCATAAGGCCAGGGACATTATCTGTAGTTACTCGCTGTTGAATCCCCAGGACCCTGTGCATGGCAGATGCTCAATAAATATTTGATAAACGAGCAAATAAATAAAAATATGTATGCATTTAGGTAGAGGAATAATAATCTGGAAAGAAGCATCAAAGAAGGAATTGATTTTTTAAATGCTCAGAAAAGAAACATGCAATGTTGGTCTTCTCTTGTAAAATTGTCGTAAAATGTAATAATTCCAAAAGTTATCGCAGATACAGCCCAGTGCATGCCTGGTTGAGTCATAGAGATGCTCAGATTTTCAGGTACCTGGACCTTCCCCTAGTGAGATGAATGCGTGTGAACCTCCCTCTTCTCTTCCCCCCTGGTCATTCCCTCCTTTGTGTGAAATGCCATCATCGAGGCTACTGGAACTGGCTCCTGATATAATAAATGGGACGATAAAGAAAGGCCTGCCTTTGAAGCTGCTACATACACTGCTGGAGCCCCAGAAAGCCTATTTTTGCTGAAAGAGAGTGAGTATTATCTACCTGTTTATTTGCATTATTATCTCAGCGTTGTCCTCCTCCCATCTCCCCCCCACACACACCCCCAGACAGATGCTTTGGGACAACTGAGGAGAAAGTCCTGCACAGGGACACAAGGGGCCAAAGCACATTAAGATGCACCCCCCCATCCCCAATTTTTACCTCCATTACAAATGGGAGATTAGAGCTTTAGGGGAGTAGAGACCCTTTATTTATCCACAAGCAGGTGCCACCAAAGAAACTGAATAATAATTTCCCATGAGCAGTTATCCTAGATTTGAAGAACGAACTTTCTTTCTTTCTTTCTTCTTTCTTTCTTCTTTCCTTTCGTTTCTTTCTTCGTTCTTTCTCTTCTTTCTTCTACTTTCTTTCTTCTTCTTTCCTTTCTGTCTTTCTTCTTTCTTCTTTCTTTTCTTTCTTTTTTTTTTTTTTTCTTTCTTTCTTCTTCTCTTCTTTCTTTCTTTTCTTTCTTCTCTTTCTTTTCTTTCTTAATTCTTTCTGTGCTTCTTTTGTCTTCTTTTCTTATTCTTTCTTTACTCTTTCTGTCTTTTTCTTCGGATTTTCTGTCTTTCTTTCTGTCTATCTTTCTTGTCTATTGCTTTCTTCTTTGTCTTCTTCTTTCTTCCTTCCTTCTGTACCTTCTTTCTTTTCTTTTCTTCCCTTTAGAAATGGTAGTATATTTAACAAGAAGGAAATCTTGGTCTTCCAGGTTATTCTGCGTGGCTCCAGACTTTACAGGCAAAGACCTGAAAGCTCAACAGTGGCGGCTGCCAGGCACTTGAGACCAAAGCGCAGGCTTCACCTCTATTTTCCAACCAGCAGTATTGTTCCCTCTGTGACTTTTACCTTCTACTTTTGTTAACTGGTTGATTTTCACACAGCTCTGGTCATTTGCTGTCAGGAGGTCTTCCCTGAGCATCTGCTGGATGTTTACTAAGTGCTGGATGCTGGGCCGGGATAGTAGAAGGTGGGACAGGCCCTGTGGGGACAAGAGAGGCCCTGGGCTTGCTACTGCCCATCGAGACTCCTGTCTTTGAACCTCTGGGGCCACGGGGTTTCTGTCACCAAGGGGGCATCACTGTTCATGGGCTGTGTGCCTGAAATCTTTGAAAATCCACTGTGTGTAAGGGAAAGAAAAGCAGCAGAAGGAATTGGAGAGGCACTCGAGGTATTTCAGGGCAAGGGTAACAGAGCTAAAGTCTTCTCACAAACATGCTTCACCTTGGCTGTGGGTGTCAGAGTAAATTATCACTTGTTATCACTGCCCTTTGAAATTTCGATTCCTCGTTCTTTATTCACCTGGAAGCAACTTGTCTGCACTTTCCACCTGAAAAGTCTTACCTTTGAAATAAAGGCCTAATTTCTATGAAATCCATAGGTTTTCGCATAGTGCCAAGGACTCGGGTTTTAATAATTCTCTAGGGCACCGTCAGAGGTGTCAGTCACTTTACAAAACCATCAGCCTCAAAACCCCTGAGGCATTCAGAATTTCGTGACTGCTCTATTTCTGCTTTCCTAAAGGGGACTATTGGCTCTTTCCTCTATACCCTAAGGACGCCTGAGCCAGACAAAATCGAGCTCTACCTTTTCAACAAATAGAATTCTAAATGGTGACAGACCAACTGATTTAAATAAAAATTTCCATTATTATACAGTCTTATAAGCTCGTATCAGGATTTCTCAACCTCAGGGCCATTGACATTCCAGGCTGGAAAATTCTTTGTCGTGGGGCTGTGCTGGGTTTTGTAGAAGGTTTATCAGCAAAACCGGCCTCTACCCACTAGATGCCAGCAGCACTTCTCTCCCCAAATGCGACAACCACAAATGCTAGATAGATGTCCTTGGGGGTGCAAATTCACCCCCGATTGAGAACCCCTGACCTACATGATGCCTAAAAACCAGGTTGAGTCTCCATGCTGACAGGGGATTATATCTATGAGCTGGAACATTAAGGGAACACTGATCTCTTTGAACCACTGAATGGCTGGAAAACATAAAAGTGGTGCTATGGGGTTTCCTGAACCTGCACTTCTTCAGCTGTAAATGATAATAAAAACGAACAGCTAAAAAGCTACTTATGCCAGTTCCGTTTATAAACCAGTATTAAGAATTAGTGCTCGTGGCATAGTCGTGTCCACAGTAAATGTTGACTATTACCATCAGCACAACTGAAGCCAAGATAACTGTGACTATAATTAGAGCCACTTGCCAGTCAAGTGGTGCCTTTTACCAGGTATCACTGAGGGGATGGGGTAAAGAATGGTGATGTCAAAAAATAATAATTAGGGACGTCTGGGTGGCTCAGCAGTTGCGTGTCTGCCTTCTGCCAGAGCATGATCCTGGAGACCCGGGATCGAGTCCCACGTCGGGCTCCCTGCGTAGAGCCTGCTTTTCCTTCTGCCTGTGTCTCTGCCTCTCCCTCTCTTGTCTCTCATGAATAAATAAATAAAATTTTAATAATAATAATAATAATAAAACTTTATTTCTTTAAGCATGATGCTTAGAAAGTGTTATCTCCTTCTGGCCTTCTCAGGAGACTTGAGAAGATTTAATTCAAGGGGCACCTTGGTGGCTCAGTCATTTGTGTCCAACTTTTAGTGTCAGCTCAAGTCATGATCTCAGGGTCATGGGATCAAGTCCCAGGTCAGGATCCACACTCAGCATGGAGTCTGCTTCGGACTCTCTCTCTCTCTCTCTCTTTCTGTCTTTTCCCCTTTTTCTCCTCCCCCCACTCACACATGTGCTCTCTCTCTAAAATAAATATATACATTTTTAAAAAACCAGAGTTAATCCAATGTTATAAACATCTTAATTTTCTCTCATATTTGTATCAGTAAAGTATGTGTGCAATGAATATATGTCCCCTCAGTTCTCTCTTCTTTCTCATTTCATGAAGCTCACCAGGCCCTAGCAAACTGAATCCCAGCTTTGGCTCCGTCATTGTTGTCTATGTGACCTTGGATATTATCACTTAACGCTCTTTCAGGAAGAGGGATGACTTTTTGTCTCCTGAAAATCTTATGAGAAACAAATGAGACGGTGTATGGGAAATACTTTAGAAATTCTAGTATTTAACACAGAAGTAAAATTCTATTATTGTCACCACTGCCACGTTACCAACATCCCCATTACCATAAGTCATACACTGAATTTTCTGAAGGCCATTCTGGCCCTTGCTTGAGTGAGGAGGTTAATGCCGATAGGCATAGGGATAACTAAACTCTTATCGGACAGGGGTCTCCTTGCCATTGGGTGAGTTCTACAATTTTCTAGTGATTGGCATAATTTTCCCATGGTCAGTAACATAATGGAACACTACAGGAAAGTCTGAAAAAAACCTTTTTATCCAGCATGCATCATTTTGTGCTCTGTAGACAGCAGGTAAACTTATGTCCTCCTTGAAATCCGTAATGATAAAATTGCCTGGGCATTAAATTTTTATTTTATAGAAATTGTAGCCCCCACACATGAAAAATATACTTTGCTTTTATTTTATTAAACTTTGACTCCCTTGATTCCCAGGCTTTTGCTCTGAAAGAAGTTGGCAACATCACCATAATAGCCTTATTTCCAAACCACTGTTACTCTTCTCAGCAAAGTGGCGGGATGGGAACAGTTCTAGGAAAAAGCCATAGTGTTATACTGTAGCCTCATCGTTCTATCCAACAGGGCAGAAACACTGTCTCTGGTGTGATCTGCTTATTCAGCATGTGTGGCACACTGCCTGCCTGTGGTATGAATGAATAAATGAATGAATGAATGAATGAATGAATGAATGAATTAACAGATAATGGAAAAAAAAGATGGAAGGGATGAAGGAGGAGAGGGACTCAGATAGCCAAAATAAATGACAGAAACATATGTAAATATAGAAGATGCTGATATGCTCACACTTTTCTTCACCGCTTCATTCTGAAATGGACACAGCTCTTTTCCATTTCAAAATTAGCATAACTTTCTTACACCTTACTTCACTTCTTATTCTAAAAGGCAGCTTCAGACTTGTGACCTGGCTCTGTTCTTCTGCTCATCTAATAGCCTCCAGACAGCTACCGCATTATATGGTATGTTTGAGGTTCATCCAATATGTTATTTAAAAAAAAAAAGCCCACGGTATATTCCTACATTTGATTATTTGCTAGAATACTGATTTATTCTGATTGATATTGTAGGGGATTTACATATGGACTGCATTCTCCAGCTCTCCCCCCATGCCCATTCTTACAGGATTTACACATCCTACATCTATCCACCCTCATTTCATGTAGGTCAGTCTGGGTCTTGGTCCCTTCAACAGGAATGTAGATTTGATATTGCAAGACAGAGCTTAGTCTTTCTTTGACAAGGCACAAGAAAAGAGAAAAAAAACTGGTGTGTGTGTGTATGTGTGTGTGTGTGTGTGTGTGTGTAGGAGAGACTGTGAGAATGAGGAGCTGGCACATTGAGCCAAGATAGAGATAGAATGAGTGCCCTCTGAGTGTTCCAGATTCTTCCTAGGCTCTCCTCTGTCCTTGTGCATCAGGGTTCACACCTACATCTTTAGAAAACCAATCAAAGTGACCATAGCACAAAGAATGATAGGTCAGGGGCAACCAAAACCGAGACTGTTAGAGTCTGCCTTATGGCCATAATGCCTACACCTGGGGACACCTAATTTTATACATCCTTTATCCCCTCACCATACTAATGAGCTCAGTTGCAGTTGAGGTTGGAGGACCACTTCAAGTACGATGACAGCTTCCCACCTCAGGCACCTGCCTCTCCACAGACCTTCCTGGGCTCAAAGAGAGCCTGCTTAGCCATGTACAAGTGCAACCAGGAAGTATGTGAAAGTTGACATTCTCACAGTCCACCCTCAACTAGTGGGGGACAGAATCGGTGAATAAATTTCATAGCATCTCCATAAACCAAAAGGTTTCTCAGAGACTCCCAGGGGGAATGAGCTCTAGCTGATGACAGAGGTCACTCACTTGTCAATGTACCCTCTGTTTCCTTTCTTCCATCCTATCTCATCATTTCCCTCACTTGGGCTTTCCAAGATAACCTCCCAAATAAACTACCTCCAGCCAACTCCTGGTTTGGGGAACTATTTTGAGAAGAAGAAAATTATGACAAAAGTCATTTCCTGTCATAAAAAAGACTTCACATCTATACCTTCCACTCACTCATGTGCCTACTTAGTCTCATCTGGCATCAAAGAGTAAGAAGATTCAGGCCATTAGAACTTCAATTTCACTACATAATGTAGCCTCTGAGGCTCCATGGTTATAACTAGCTTTAGTCCTAAAACAAGACTCTTTCAAGAATACATCTTGAAAATCAATAGGAGTTTGCATTATTTGGGGCAACTTTTATACAATATATATTCATTTTTTGTGAGAAATGTTATATATGTGGTCATATTTTAGAAAATCGAAATGGTATACAAACAGAGTATACCAAGAAGACTTAAATTGCACTCATTTCCAAAGTTTTGTAACTTTCTACTTTTTAGGGCCTTGGGTATGATCTCTAAAATTTTGAACCTTTATATTATGAGCTATAAAATATGAAAAGAAATACCTATCTTGCATAATGCACAGATATCAGAACTGCACGGTGTTCAACCAGTGCCCAAATGACAGGAAAAACTTAGTTTATGACTCATATTTTAAGGAAATAAATATAAGCACATATATTTGCCACAAAAGCCACCCTCCCCTCCAAAATAAGCTATTTGGAAATGCCTTCATTTTATTTCTTGCCACATTGACATGCTGGTGGAAGAACAGTAGTAAGCATTTGGTTCCTCCATCTTCACCAGTTAGGCCAAATTTTTCCATTATGCCTGAACTCAAAGGAGTTTTCACTCCCATTTCAAGAGTCTAACTGATTCAGTGAGCACATACTGAAATACATCTTAGGATGCATTGACCTATATACTTCAGGTCCTAGTTCTTACAGTTGAGGCAAAAATTAAAATCAGTCTTTAAAAGCATGACCATGTTAAAGAATGACTCCATTCATTCCTTCAGGCAATGTGTACTAAGCCTAATACATCATTAGAGTATTCCAGTTGATTATATATTTTTCCTAAACATGCCATTTGTCACCGATTTAATCCTTGCATGTGAAACTTAACCTCAAGCTTGATATCTATATTCCAGACAGGTTGATTTTGGGATATTTTCCATAGAAAATGCAATCCTCTATGCAAGGGAATATAGAGACTGTTTGTTTTTTCTCCACCTCCTTAGTTTGCAAGTAAAAAACAAGAAAGCCCAAAGAAATAAAGTTATTTGCTCAAAGTCACACTACAGATTAGATTAAGAACCAAGTCAAGAATCTGGTTCTTTTCTATAACACTTCTGTAACACTTTTCCAACAGCATTTTCTTTTTTTTAAAAAAATATTTTATTTATTTATTCATGAGAGACAGAAAGAGAGAGTGAGGCAGAGACATAGGCAGAGGGAGAAGCAGGCTCCGTGCAGGGAGCCCGATGTGGGACTCAATCCTAGGACTCCAGAATCATGCCCTGAGCTGAAGGCAGATGCTTAACCACTGAGCCACCTAGGCAATCCTCAACAGCATTTTCTAAACCATGTTTTGGGGAACTCACGTCCCTTGAGATCCTGGAATCTCCAGGCCCACAAGAAAAAGTTTCTGTTATAAAATAATTTGGAGAAATAAGTCACACGTTGAAATATTTAGAAATTCTTAAATTGATAGAGTTAAAAAATGTTCACTGAAGTAAACTGGTCACAGAAAATTTCTTTCCTCTCCGTGTGTAACTTATTAACATAATCATTTCTTGTTATGTTAAGAAGTGCAGCCCTAATAAATCAAGACTTTCCAGGATAAAGTTCAAGGACTTCAGTTTAGGATACCCAACTTTTATCAACTCACTCCCCTGTATCCCCTGCCAGTCCTGCGTATGGTCTGTACACACCCAACTAGTTGAGGTCTCCTGAGTGTCTCGCATCTTCACTTCTCTGATATACATGGGATATAGTGCCAGGGCTTTGAGAGTGGTTTCTATTCTTTCCTCACTTTCTCTGTCTCTGTGTCTCTATCTCTTTTCTACATATAAATACATACAACCTCATTTAGAATGCCAAGGACAGCGTATCTTTTCTGTTCCTTTGGTCTGGAAAACAACACTATATCAGATCTATGCCCCAGATTCTCAAATGAAATTTGTATAAGAATGTTATATAAAAACATACATGTTAAGTTAAAAAAAAAGGAGCAACTATCCCTTGATATATTCTGTTCCTTGTTTGTCACTCCCATGCCTGCCAGAAATGCCAGTCTAAGGGATCAGCAAGTAGGGCTGCCAATTCCTGACTTTCCCTGCTCACAGAATTCCACCAACAGAGTAAAAAGTGGGCCTTCAGGGACTACTTAGGCACAGGAGGGAAACACAAACAGACACATTAGTAGAAGAAATGAATAGTGTAATGAATTAGAATTTTGTGGGAAAGTTTTAAAAATCTGTGGGCAGGTTAGAATTCTCAGTAGCATCAAGTGCTCTTGATGGGTTTTGAGAAACAGTAAGCCTATGTTCCTTTCTCTTAGGGGTGGATGGAAGGACTGACATGAAATGCAGGCTCTTCTGTTTCATTCGGGGGTTCCTCCTCCATGGTAGTTACATCAGAGTGCCTGTATCCTAGCAACTCAGAGGACTTCACCTTTGTCCACCTAATGGACAGCGAATAAAGTTGAAGCCATGAAAAGAGAGACCTAGGCAATGACACACACAGGTGTGTGATGTCTTCCTTCAAAGTAGGCATTTAAAGGGCAGATGTGGTAAATAAAATCATTCTGCTGAGATAAAAACAGCATAAAGTAGGAAGCATTTCCTGCTCTGTTTGATTTGATGTTGTACAGGGAGCTATAAGACAAGTTATTCCCATAGAATCTCTACTTCCCTGATCTGAAATACTATGGACATACTTTAACATTCGAAACACATCTTCAACCTCCTTACTGACTGCCAAGGATGTGATTTCCTGAAAAAATTAACTGAGTTTTCATAGCCTGGATTTCCAGACTCCTAATATTTTGTTTAATAATATATAGTCACTGGATTTTTGGGCGAACAATGAGGAAAGGAAGCAAAGGGGATGTAAACAAGGACCTAAAAAGGTGAACAGATTTGAAACTTTTAAAATAACCTGTGTGCTAAGATAGTATGGACACATTTGTAGACATGGAAGAAGAGCTCCCTTCAGTGGGAAAAATATTAACCAAGGGGTCCTTCTAAACACCTTATGATTTTTCTTTGGTCACATAATGCTTTCTAATTTCTGCTGGAGTGACATGGTAGGAACACGCTTGATTCTGTGAATTTATTCTCCTTGAAAGTAATCACAGAATACAGCTTTCTTTGTACTAGGCAGAATAAAGGCCACCCAGAGATGTCTATCTCCTAATCCCTGGAACCTATGAATCTGTTAACTAATCTATTGAAAGGGACTTTGCAGATGTGATTAATTTAAGGATCTTGATGTGGGAGTCATCCTGGATTATCTGGATGAACCCAATATAAACACACTCTCATGAGTGAAAGAGGAAGGCAGGACAGTCAATGTTGGAGTTGTGTCATATGAGAAAGACTGGACAAGACACCGCTGGCTTTGAGAATGGCTGAAAAGGCCTCAAGCCAAGGAATCCTCATGACCTCCAGAAGCTAGGAAGGACAAGGGGAGAGAGAGTCTCCCTTGGAGCCTCTAGAAGGAATGCAGCCCTGCTGACACCCTGATTTGAACTCAATGGGACTCATTTCAGACTCTTAACCCCCAACCTGTAAAATAATAAAGCTGTGTTGTTTTAAGCCAATAAGTTCGTGGTAATTTGATGTAGCAGCAGTAGGAATAAACCATGTATTCTGGGGTCTTTGCTTTGCTTTTATAAGGTCTCTTTGAGAGGATATTGCAATGGACATTATGAGAAGGTCGGGTAATGAAATCAAAGCACAACATCTAAGGCTGGAAACAAGGCTGGTGTCTTTTGTTCAGTGCTAGGGATTTCAGCATTTATGACATTTATTTAAAAAAAAATGCCTGAGAGAGAGAGAACACCATACAACTCGCCCACCTGAAGACCTGAAGGGAAGTTTCTGGTATGGAAAAACATCGGCCTCTTCACAGAGCTGTTCTGCCTATGTTCATGTATGTGTGTGCTGGACCACTTCCCGCCTGCTCTAACTTATTTCTCTTCCTAATCTCTCACATTCCCTGCTTTTTCTTTTTTTTTCTCAGTTATTCTATTTTCCCCCTTAAATTTGACATCACATGGAACTAGGTCAATTTTATTAGTTCTTTTTATCTAAAGAGTTTCATTTTTCTTACCCTCAGTGTATTTTCACTCTTTCTTCAATTATGAAATGCTGCAGCTATAGAATAGATGTTTTTCTTTCCATTTTGTGTGCTTACTTTTATTAGTTACCAAAAGTTAAATTTGATTTTTAAGGAATTGACATATAGACGCACTAAGAAAAAAAGCCAGAAAATGTGTCAACACAAATAACAGTGGTTATTTCTAGAAAGTGATGCAATGGATGATTCTTTGTGCTTTTTTTATTCTTTCCAACTTTTCCCCATTATAGATCTCATCTTGAAAAAACATTTTTCTAGAGAGATAATCTCTCTCTCTCTCTCTTTCTCTCTCTCTCTTCCTAAGACCCAAAGTATGTATGATGAGTGGGGCACCTGGGTGGCTCAATAGGTTAGGTGGCCAACTTCTGATTTCAGCTCAAGTCATGCTTTCAGAGTCGTGGGATTAAGCCCTGAACCAGGCTCCTTGCTCAGTGTGAAGTCTGGTTGAGATTCTCTCCCTCCCTCTCCTCCTCCCCCTACTTGTGTGCTTGCTTTCTCTAAAGTAAGTAAATATTTTTTTAAAACAACAATAACAACAACAACAAAACCCCACTAAGATGACTGGGAAAAAAGAAAATTATCCGCTAATTCCATTCAATCTTATTTCCGAATCTATTTTAAAAACTTGAAATCTAAGTTTCTGGGACCTGAATTAAGCATTTTAACAAGGAAACAACCAATGCCAAATATGCAGATAGAGACACCCTTATTCCATGTCATACTCTTAACGTGTGCCAATGAGTCTTTCTGTTTGTTTTTCTTGTTTATAAGAGCTTTCTATAGTTGACCTACACTTGCTTTCTACATGTTTTGCTTCCCTAGTGCTTCATACATTACTGCACATTTTAGAAATAATTTCCCTGACATCAGTTAATTGATTTTTTTTCATGCTTTGTTTGAACTTTATCTCTCATAGTTGCTCCTGTTTGCAACTTGTCATCACATTTATATTTTGATTCCATTTTCCACATATCCATCACTCCTTCAAAGCACAGTGGAAATGTGACAAGGAAGTTCCCCATGACCACAACATGGAATATTTAAGAGACCCGCAGGCAGGGCTATCTCCACAGCACTAAGAACAACTCCCTTTGAATGCCATCAGGACCGATTTTACAATTTTATTTTTAAATATCTTAGCAGGACTGATTCAAAATCTTAATAAAATTCATCACCTCTGAAGGTTGTCTGGACACAAATATTTGGGGGCTGAACCCAGCTATCTTATTGACATGGAGAATTAGAAAGAAAACCCTTGAACCTGAAGGCTCAGAGTTTGCAAATCACGGGGCAGTGTGATTACAAGCAGTGCTCGCTGCTGTGTATTTTAGGATTTTGTGGCTAAAACTAATGCCATTAAGAATATGTACATACACCAACATACCTATGTAAGTCAAATGATGAAACTCCTACACACATTGCCATGGTGTGGTTTTGTACGTTAGAAGTACAGGTATCCCTGCTTCCAAAGTTTGTGTCATGCCACTTTGCTTCTATGAAAGACCTACATTAGCACTGGCTTTCACTATCAAAACAAATCCTAAGAGTATTTTTGCCTCTATGGAAAAAAAAAAAAAGGCAAAAAGCTAAAACAGCATGCAGCATTTATCCTGCCGTGAGCTGCTCCAGGGGCAGCACCCAGGCCAGCACGTTGCCCAGAAACCCTGCTCAGCATCCCAGCATCAGCCACCAGAGCTTGGAGCTGTGTCTGAACATATGGGCTTTGTCTTGATTATGTGATTGATCATATCAGCAAGAGAAAAAACAACCAGATGATCCTCCCAATAGATGCAGAGAAAGCATTTGACAAAATACGGCATCCATTCCTGATCCAACATTCCTGATCATTCCTGATCCTACATTCCTGATCAGAGTGTAGGGACAGAGGCAACGTTCCTCAGCATCTTCAAAGCCATCTATGAAAAGCCCACAGCAAATATCATTCCCAATGGGGAAACACTGGGAGCCTTTCCCCGAAGATCAGGAATGAGACAGGGATGTCCACTCTCACCGCTGCTATTCAACATAACACTAGACATCGTAGCCTCAGCAATCAGGCAACAAAAAGAAATAAAAGGCATTCAAATCGGCCTAGAAGTCAAACTGTCCCTCTTCGCAGATGATATGATACTGTACCTAGAAAACCCAAAGACTCCACCCCAAGATTGCTAGAACTCATACAGCAAATTCAGCAGTGTGGCAGGGTACAAAATCAATGCCCAGAAATCAGTGGCCTTTCTAGACGCTAACGATGAGACTGAAGAAAGAGAAATTAAGGAGTCAACCCCATTTACAATTGCACCCAAAAGCATAAGATACTTAGGAATAAACCTAACCAAAGAGGTAAAGTACCTATACCCTAAAAACTACACAACACTTCTGAAAGAAATTGAGGAAGACACAAAGAGATGGCAAACTATTCCATGCTCATGGATCCGAAGAATGAATATTGGGAAAACGGCAACGTGACCCAGGGCATTTACACAATTAACATAATCCCTATAAAAAATACCACGGACTCTCCTCAGAGAGCTGGAACAGATCATCTGAAGATTTGTGTGGAATCAGAAAGGACCCCAAATGGCCACGGGAATAGTAGCCAAGAAGACCACAGCGGGGGGGCAGCATAATGCCAGATTCCAGGTTGCGCTGCGAAGCTGTGCTCAGCAAGACAGTGTGGTACAGGCACAAAAACAGACACATCCATCAATGGAACAGAAGAGGAATCCAGAAGTGGACCCTCAACTCGACGGTCAAGACCATATATTCGACCAAGCAGGAGAGACCATCCACTGGAAAAAAGACAAGTCTCTTCCATAAATGCCACTGGGAACGCTGGACTGCCACATGCAGAGGGAAACTGGACCACTGTCTCACACCAGACACAAGATATTTGGTGCATCCATTAGCAAGAAGTGTCCTAAGGTATAAGAAAAGCCTAAGGAAAGTTATCTGGGGGCTCTGGGAACACTCAAACATTTCCCATGTAAATTGATGGCAACCTCTTCTTCCCTTTATGCCATTTCAGCCGAGGAAAGGCCTCACGGGAGCTCTGTCCACACGGCTATGGCGCAAAAGGACTTAGGAAAGTTGGATTTGCCTTAAATGCATTTTGTTTCCCTGATGCTTGTAAATGGCATTTTAATATTAGCCCCTAATACTGTCTCACAATTAACCAGCATTTTAACACTGAAGTAAGCAATAAACTAATGCTTTAACACTTTTTTTAATTGAAAAGATTAAGACAAATCTAATTAATTTGTAAACTGTACACAGTGAGTCTTTCTGAACCTATGATTAATTTGTTATTTTGCTGTTGTTGTTCTACACATGAGTAGCTTTAAAAAAAAAGTACAAAACATATGATTAGCGGTAGATAATATTTATCCACCCCTGGAAATACTTGTTTGTGCTTTTTCCCCATTCACATTGTATGAGTTTTATTAGGTTTTCTTGTAACATTTCAAAAAAATTTGTGATCTCTCATTAACTTATCTAGATTTTCTAAATCCTCTGTTTCTGTTGTAATAACAGAAATAAAGTAAGATTTTATTTTCCAGGAAGAAGTTGTTTGGGACTATTTGTTTAGGATCTATCCTCAAAGCTTCCATTACTTTGTAATTTTCATTTTATTATCGGTATGCCACCCATAAGTGCTGCCTTAATGTGCCAGCCCTCAATATTTTTCAAGTGGAAATCTACCAAAATAACTTCTAGTAAGTCTAATTTCAGCCACTTCTCTTCACACTCATTTCCTTGTTGTTCCCAGCACAAATGAATGAATTTACGTTAATCTAGCAAATATTTACTGGGGAACTACTAATGTGCCAGGCCCTACTTTAAATGCTGGGGATACAATAATCAACAACACAGGCAGAGCTTCCCGAACTCATTCTAGTTGCATGAGACAAGGGAAAAATCCAATGAATAAGTAAATCATATGGCATATTAAAAAGTGAAAAGTACTGTGGAAAAAATAAAGCAGGCAAGGAACATAAGGAAGACTTAGATGAGGTAATGATGGTCATAAGTATGAATAAATATCTAATTCATTCATTTGTGCTGGGAACAACAAGGAAATGAGTGTGAAGGGAAGTGGCTGAAATTAGACATACATAAATATGGTTGTCAAGGAAGGTCTTAGAGAGAAGGTGACATCTGAACAGTGACTGGGATCTCATCATGAAGGTGGGCGTCATGGTGAACAACAAATGCAATGACCCAGGATGTGTGTATGGAGCTGCTGGGAGAGCGGGTGAGCAAACAAGAGGCAGCATAGTAGAAGCCAAGGCAGAGAGGGAGAGGTTAGGGTCTTGGAGGCCACTGTCTTTGAGAAGAGGTGACTATACATGTCCTGGTCCTGGTATGACCAGGACATGTATTTTAATAGGATCGCTCCTGTTGCTGTGATGAAAGTAGGCTGTGGTATGGCAGGGGCAGGAGAAGGCAGGAGGCCACTGCAGTCGCAGGGTGAGGACTGTGGTGTCTGACCCAGAGGGGAAGTGATGGAGGCCGTGAGCACAGCATTAGCTGAGGGACTGGATGTGGGGTGTGAGTGGAGACAACCGCCAAAGACGGGGCTTAGTCTTAAAATTGGGAGTGCCCATTCTCCTCTCTGTGCCTGGTGTGGGTAAGTTCTTATTAGATTATATAATCCTCTCCTTCTGATCAACATAATGCACAAATTTATTCGGTTTAGATCCCACCTTTCCAGGAATCCTGGCCTAGTTAACTTCATGCTATTCTAAAAACACACTCCATTAAATTGCATTCCGTGCGGCATGTGACTAGGTTTAGTTTGTGACTCTGTCCTGATTAAAATAGTTTTCCAGTTTTCTGACATTATGCATATGTTACATATACGTCTATAAAATGTTAGAAAATTGGAAGACTATATATATACATATATACACACACATATATAGAATATACACATATGGTACAGTTTTTTAGTAGCTTGCAATTTTTTAGATAATTTTGTAGATCTAATAAACTGTAATCTACTTAAAATCCACACACAAAACATAGAAAATAAATTAAGTATATAATATATGTAAGAGTCTATATCTGTCTGCTTGTCTATCTGTTCATA
Source organism: Canis lupus familiaris (assembly GCF_011100685.1). NCBI lineage: Eukaryota > Metazoa > Chordata > Mammalia > Carnivora > Canidae > Canis > Canis lupus. Next base: position 2,697,973 of record NC_049237.1, read on the forward strand.
TTGTACCTTCCCCTATCTAAGAAACTGCAATCTCCTAAGAAGGCCAAATAAAGAAATATATTTGTCTTGTATGGTTCTTTTTTTTTTTTTTTTTTTTAAACACATGAAACACCAAGCCCAGGGTTTCTATTTTTATTTATTATTATTGTTTAAATATTTTATTTATTCATAGAAACATAGAGAGAGAGAGAGAGGGAGACACACAGACAGAGGGAGAAGCAGGCTCCGTGCAGGGAGCCCGACACAGGACTCGATCCCGGGTCTCCAGGATCAGGCCCGGGCTGAAGGTGGTGCTAAACCGCTGAGCCACTGGGGCTGCCCTTGTATGGTTCTTAATGCCTAATACAGTGTTATAATTATGATGATGGAAATACACTAGCAAAGCCTACTATACTATTTTTCCTGTTTTAGTTATAATACGAAGATAACTTTTAATAACACGTGGCACTTTTCATTTTTGGTTTTTTTAAGATTTTATTTAGTTATTTACGTATTGGAGAGAGAGAGAGAGAGAGAGAGAGAGAGAGAGAGAGAGGAGAGAAAGGGAGAGAAGCAGGGTCCCTGCTGAGCAAAGAGCCCGAAGCAGGGCTCCATCCTAGGACCTTGGGATCATGACTTGAGCCAAAGGCAGATGCCTAACCAACTGAGCCACCCAGGTGCTGCCACCTGACACTTGTCTTTAAAAGGAGTGGAATTTTGTTTCAGCTGATATATGATGTTTTTGTAGGCAGAGCAGAGAGCTGAGTTGGAAGCACTGCCTGCCAAGACCCTCTGGACTTCTGACCAAGGGCTAGTGAGCCTCGTGGGATTTTGGGGAAGGGTCTTCCCCAAACGGAAAAAAAAAAATGACTGGTCATTTGGCTGATAATTTCTTTTCTCTGGTGAGAATGCAAATCTCAGTAGGAGCACATTGAACCTGAGTCCCAGTTTTCATGAGATTAAATCCGAATGAGAGCTGGGGATAAAGCAAGAAAGTGCATGGCGTGGAGGAAAAGAGGCATCCCTACAGTGAAGAAGGCAGGCCCAGGTGGGCAGCTTGCTCTTTCTGCCTGCTTCACGAGTTTGCTCTGAGCTGTTCCTGGGGATGAGGACACAACTTGCTTCATCACGGCTGTGAGTGTGACACTGTGGTTAAGTTAATGTTCCTTTGTACGCCTGGAGTGCTTTACAGGCAACATGCATTGTCTCATTCGGGCCTCACAGCAATCCCCAGCGAGGTGAGCAGACAATCATATTTATTTTGTGGATGAGGAAAATGAGCCCCAAAGAGGGAAAGCCACTTAACCGAGGCTACATATTTATTTGAAACATATTTACCATGCATTTACTATTTTCCTTTTTGCAGAGCCGGGTGGGGAGAAAAAGACAATTAGCACTCGGTCTCCTTCCTTGAGGAGTTCACAATCCATTTAGGCGTTTGTATAAGTAAACAGATATTTCAAGTACGATTAGGAACTTAATATTTTGGTCTTATTTCTCTTCACCACAACATCTAAAAAGTGGAAATGTTTTTTATCTATTATAAAAATAGTTTAAGTACAACTAAGACAAAACATAAAGATACAAGAAAAAAAGGGTATTAAAATGACTCATAATTCCATCACGTGGTAAAAATCACTTAAAATTTTATTGCATTTTATGTATGTATATTTTTAAACTATGATTTCTGATTTTAGTTTCATTTTGTGTATGGTATAGAGTAGGATTTTTATGTTTTCTGTGTCAAATGATACAGCTCTGCTTTGTGACTTTAATGGTTTTCCAGGATGTCATTATGTCATCATCTATTTTACCATATTCCTATGGATGGGTATTAACATTTGCTCCTATTTCTTATTATTCAAATCCATGCTGAGATGAAAATCATACATAAGTCTTTTTGTAAATATGTCTACTTATTTCCTTGCTATAGAATTCCAGAAACAGAAATTGTTGGCCAAAGGTCATATTCATATTGCAAATACTGGCCTCTCTAGACTAAGGGTGTATTTTGATATAAATTCAACTTAAGATTCTTTATAAAAGAATAAAAATTCTTATCTTTCCTGATGGGTAACCAGTGTATGTAAGCTAATATGTCAAATTTCTCTTTATGACATTACCTTGAAAATTTCCCTACTGTTTTGATTTTTTTCTGAATTTAATTATAGGAAAACTACCTTATGAAAGTTGAATATGGCCAGATTCTGGGACAGGTGTGAAACTCTAAAGACAGAACTATAACAGGCACTGTTATTGCATGAGCTTCTGATCCATATAGATGCCCTTTTCTTACATTGCTGATGTGAATATTTAGTGCTGAAGATTTAGATCTGTAAAAAAATATATTTTGAAATTCTCTCTTTCAATAAAAATGATCCCTGGTAGTTCTGGGAAACTATCTCAAAAGATCACATCTGCAAGTGGAGTGTGGACATTTTGATGAGACATATGTGCACATATGTCTGAGATCTGTGGGCATTGCTATGGTAGCAGACATGCTCTATGTTTTAGGATATAATGTACATTATTAGGTGGTATCCCTGTCCTGTAATTTTTGTCATCCAGCTCATTATTTCTTCCCTCAAAAATGCGCTTGGTTTGTATCTTTCATCTCAAGACTCCTCCAAGAAAATACAGTCCATTATAATGCTTTGACAAGGTGATTACGTACCTCATGAAGCTACTGGGTGTGATTAGAGACAAGCAAATAAACAAACTTTTATGTAGTTTCACATTGGTGCCTAGACCTCCCGCTACTCAGATTACCTACAGGCATTCTTCTCATTCATGGAAGGGTGAAGAAAATAGGTTAGGTTTTATCTAAGGACAACCAGCTCAGCGGGACACAAGAAATACAAGATTTTCTGATACCTAACATAGTGATTTGTTTCTGATCCTTGTCATTTTGTGTCAAAGAGCTTTCCACATGCACAGTGACTGAGTACGTTTGGATGTTTGGATGTTGTTAAATACTCCTATTAAGCACATTGGGGAGCTATGAGTCTTTGTAGCCTCTCTTTCTTGCTGATAAAAGTAAAAAAAAAAATCAACTGAGCTTAGTTTAGAAACATTATGTACACATAAAAAATATGCACCACATGATACTAGCTCTTGGATAAAACTCATTAACTTACTATTAGAAAGTTACTAAATTACTTCCTGGTTTTATTACAAATGCAAAAAAAAATGTTGCTTTAAAGGATAATTAGCTTTTTCATTAAAAAAAGAAACCAGCTTGAGGAAGAAAGAACTCCTTTCTTAAAGAAATGTAGAATTAAAGAGGGAAATCATTACTCTCTGAATTCTTGGTACCGGTATCCCTCTTAAATAGTGTATGAAGATCAGAACAAAAGGAGAAAGTGCTGGGTAGGGTTCAAAGAAGTGCCAGGTTGGTATTCAGGATGTACTAAATGTATCACCTTTTGTCACTGACATGAAAAAGGTAGCCAGAGGGGTGAAAGACTAGAAAGGACTGGAGTCGTCTGTATGCACAGCCAGAGCAGCTCACCATCTATTCGTCTGGATTCGCAATGGGAGACAACGCTTCCTCTCTTGTTATTATTTTGTAAGCTGTGAGCATGTCACAGGGACACTTATGCAATTTAAACGTGTTGGAAATGAAGTGCTGTGATAAAACAAAATTTGCAAACATTAACATATATCATGTATTCCATCTAATGCATCTTTTGTAAATGCATACTTACTGTTGCACTGCTCTGGGATTTATGAATTAATAATGATTCAAAATCTATGGATGTCACTTTTAAACTATTAAATCAAACTTTAGGAGAAGTTTATCTCCTCTGCATTGGCAAAGTTGTAATTTCACTTTGGGAGAACATTTTTTTTTCCCTTGTAGTTATCGCCAACACGTGTTCAATGTTCAAAGAGAGACTTTGGACTGGATGATTCAAAATTTAGACTCTTCTTTTCCACTCATCCACTGTCCATGGCTGAGGTATGAGGACCCCAGGGGACTCCCTCTTCCCAAAAATCCCCTTGGCAGTGTATTCTGAAGCGGCTTCTTCTTGGCCATGTCCTGTGTCTTGGTGAGGATGAGGTGATGGAAACTCTTTGATCACTCGGCCATGGAGAGCCCATGTGGCTAGTGACTGAAATGATCCTGGCAAGACTGAGGCAGAATAGACAGCGAGTTCACTCTGTAAAATGGCACTAAATAATGACTTCCAGTCCCCAGAATCTGGTGAACATATGTAGTCAAGGGAAGGAAAGAGAGTGAGTAACACCCCAGGGAGGCTCCATCTCCTGGTTGGGTGGAGTGAATGAAAGGGAAGGTCACTGCCTCCTCCCATTGGGTATGAGCCATCTGCATTAGAATATTCTAGAATCTTCAAGTCAAGCTTGTGAAAATGCAGATTCCCTGAGCCCATCACAGTTCTTATGAATCAGAAAACCTTTGGAATGGTGTCCTGGAAACTGTCCTTTATAGATTCATTCAGATAATTTCCAAACTGAAATTTAAGAAATCATTGATTTAGAGAAAACCAAACCAAACCCAGATATCCACAGAACTAATGTGTCTCCGAGTTCAGTGACTGCAGCTCAGAGGCCTCTTCCCTTCAGTTCCCAGAAGTACCCAGGAATTAACTGCCAGATGAAATAATCTGCAGAGAAAAATCTCTGAACACATTCTGGGCAGTGTGAAAGGATTAAATTTATAGTAAAGGCTAACTCTACAAGGAAGAAAGCATGGAGCAGTAGGTTTTTCTGCCCCAAAATTCTTTAACCGGGAGTCTCATTTTTCCTTTCATAACTAGATATAAACTAGCTCAAAGTATAACCGATGGGGAAAACGACAGTGATTGAATCCCACTCCTGCCCCAAATTTCCCAACGCCCTGATATCAGACCTGTGCTTATCTGACATAGGTTAGAAAGGAAAAATACAAGAGGAAAGAGGCACAGAAAGAGAAGCCTGAAAATGCAACGCAAGTCCTCAACTTTCCTTCAAGCAAACATCCCTCCAGTAAGTCATGCTGGGCGCGTCCATTTGGGCACACACAGGATTCTCATGCATCATATAACAAGCAATGCTGGGAGTCTACCGCATTAGTCCTGTCCTTTGATTTGGTATAAAAAGCCAAATTAGACATTGTGTTTTTTGTTTTTTTGTTTTGTTTTGTTTTGTTTTGTTTTTTTGCAATTATCCGGTGACTCTGTATGACTATTTCTTTGGTAGGGTAGGTGCAGCATGGTGTGGGAGCACAGAGGCTGGGGTCTAAATCAGACTCTGGATGACAGACTATCCCCTGCAATAAATGAAACTTCAGCAGAGAAATGAAGAACATCTGGAAGTTAATTAACCAGAGGGGGAAGAGGAGGATCTGCATTCTCTGCAAAGGCTTGTACAGAACATTCTAACATGCTCTGAGTGCTTGGAGCAAAGGGAGAGAGGTGTAGGGAACCACAGGGAGACAGGCAGAAACCAGACCATGCAACGCCCTGTGATGTTAACTTACTCAAATTTTATATGAACAAGTTTAAAGAATTGCTGAATGGTTTTCACCTCATAAGTGATGGCACCAGATTCTCTCTTCTGAAATTGCAGTTCAGCAGATACACAGAGGATAAACGGAAGGTTCCAAAGCCAGGAACTGAAAGGTCTCTGCAGTTGCTCAGGAGTGAGGAGGGCCAGGGCTCAGCACAGCCCCCAAGGGGAAGGTGGGGCACAGATGATATCCCAGTGGGAGAACATGCTGAACTCGGTGACTGATCAGACATGGGGGTTTTCGAGTGACCCGGTTTGCAATGGGTCATTCAGGTGCCTTGGTATGACAGGAGGACGAGCAAGGCAGGTGGAATGAGGAGATGAATATAACATGTAGGATACTGGGATGTTCACACATTCAACAAATATTCATTAAGTCCCTACTGGGTGCCAGTCACTGTCCATTAGGCAGTTTAATGGATCCAGCAGAATGTTCTGGACTAGCTATACAGGTGAAGGAATTTTCACCATGTAAACAGAAGTTGAAGACGTGGTTAGAGGCATTCAGGGGAGGTATACAAGTGAGAAGGGAAGCCTGAGGACTAAGCTGGAGAGTGAGGTGGGACACAGATTGGAAATGAGGGCACCGATCAAACAGAGCCAAAGTGAAGAAGGTGAGCCTCAGAGAACAAAGGAAACTGCTAGAAGGAGCAAGCAAGCAATAAGCAAACTCAGAAGCCCCATTTAAATAGATTAGCATCAACTGGCCAACGTGGAAGTCACTGATGAGAGCAGGTTCAATGGCCTGGGAAGATGGGAGCCACATTGAGAGCTCCCCCAGCATCAGGAGGGGAGAGAGTGAGGGAAGACATCCCCGGACTACCTGGATGCACTCACAAGCAATGTGCAGAAAGAGTCACAGTTCTTAAACACTTGTCACTCCATTCCTACTCCATCTCCGTAGCTCTGCATTCTAATGTGACATTTTATTACTGCCTTCCCCTGACGTTGGCCTGTGAGCTCTGTGACAGGTGTCCCAGAGCGGGGCTGACAGCAGAGAGCGAGGGAAGGCCCAGGAGGGCAGCTCCATGGGCCACCCCAGGTGAGGGCCCGTGGTGTCCAGAGTAATGAATATCCACTTCACCTGCATTCTAAATTCTAGAAAGAAGAAGAAAGAAGAAAGAAAAGAAAGAAAGAAAGAAAGAAAGAAAGAAAGAAAGAAAGAAAGAAAGAAAGAAAGAAAGAAAGAAGAAACCTCACTAGCTAAGTATTATTTTTCTTATACAGAAGAGGAAAGTGAGGACCAGGAAGGCTGAGTCACCACCTTGGAGCACATGCACTGACAGGGGCTGGCACCCCAGGCTGTCTAACTCCAGCACCCACTCTCCTTCAAAGTGTCACAGGAAGCAAGGTAACATTTTCAAAAGTCAAGGAGTTGAATATTAGCCATTGGAAGAATGAGGCTGTTGTCAGCGGCTACTCCCTCTGCTCCTGTGGACAAGTCTTCGAGTGGCCCCAGGGGGCCTGGCTGCGTGTCTATTGATTTTTTTTTTTAAAGATTTTATTTATTTGTTCATGAGAGACACACAGAGGGAGGCAGAGACACGGGCAGAGGGAGAAGCAGGCTCCCTGCAGGGGGCCTGATGCGGGACTTGATCCCAGGACCTCGGGATCATGACCTGAGCCAAAGGCAGATGCTCAATCACTGAGCCACCCAGGCGCCCCCCTGTCTATCGCTATTAAGCCTTAATCACATTGACTGTTTTTATCACCAGAAGAGGGGATTTAACCAGAAGCCTTATGATGTTTCCTAAGCAAAGCAATGGTTTGCCCCACATTACCTTTTATGGGCGTTCGCCCCAGATGCCGAAATGGTCACTGATGCCAGAGCCCCTTCTCATGAGGCTTCTTCTCCACATGGGGAGGGATCAAGTGACACATCCTCATTACAAGGTCTGAACCCAAAAGGCATGGCAGGGAAGTAGTGGCAGCGATTCCGACGTGAAAAAGTTCTTGCTGATGGTTACTTTAACATTTTGTTATGACCTACAACCCTACAGGTCGCAAAATATTTTGTACTAGTTGGAACTACAGCGTTTTAAGGTCATTTGTTTGTTAATCTATAGCAATACTTAAAAAGAAGCTGGAAGAAAGAGGAAGTAAAATTAAGGAAACGGATACATTTATTCCATTTACATAAATCTCTTTGCTCTTTTGCATTGTTCCTGCCCCTTAAATCCTCCCAGATTTACAGCTGAGAGTTGGTAATTGCTGGAAATAGCCACAGATTGTACAGAATAATTGGCTCTATTTTAAGACACACATTTTAGTGTGTATACTACATGGTATGGCTACAAAGTAATAAAATAGATTTTTGCATGTTGCTTCTGGAAATCATTGTCATTATTTTTAGTCACATATCCTGTATATGTGTGAGCACGGCAACGTTTTATAGTTTGAAGGTCTTTTACAGTTTTTAGAAGTTACAAAATAATAGAATTAATTGCTTTGAATTTAGTCATTTTGCACTGGGCAAATATTGATTTCTTTCCCAACACCTTTAATTTCTAATGGAGCTTGAAATTAACTTTGGATTTTAATTCTATTTTATTCTGGGTTTGTACATCAGGGCCATTAATAATGTCAGGAGAGTGCTGAGAGAACTGTTTCCGAGCCAGGCGCCCACAGCGAGCTTTGCAGCATTTGGGTCTCCATCCTTTGCAGAGAGGAGGGAAGTCTGTGTGAGAACTGTATATGGCATTGGTGTTTTATGGACGAGCAACCAAGTCAAAAGAGTTAGCCTATAAAAAGTCAGCCTCTGATCACTTGCTTCAAGTTTGCATCCGTGTGTGCATGCGTGTAATGCATATTCAATCAGATCCAAAATTGGGTAGCAAAGGACACATTTCCAGTAACCAAAAGTGCCTTGAAAATGGACCTTTCTGGGCAGCCCCGGTGGCTCTGCAGTTGAGCACCTGCCTTCAGCCCAAGGCCTGATCCTGGAGACCCAGGATTGAGTCCCACGTCTGGCTCCCTGCATGGAGGCTGCTTCTCCCTCTGCCTGTGTCTCTGCTCCTCTCTCTGTGTCTCTCATGAATAAATAAAATCTTTAATAAAATAAAATAAATAGAAAATGGACCTTTCTGATTCATAAGGTAAAGTCTACCTAGCACACAGATGGTATATGCACACACACACACTTATATTACTACATCACAGGTCTGAACTGCAAATTTTTAAAATAAATGCACTCTCTTCCTGAAGTTTCAAAACACCTTAAAATGATTTTATGTTGTCTCTACAGAATGGGGTGATTGTAATTAATTGGCGCTGAGACTCCTCGGAAGCACCTGCGTTCACACACACCCATGAGCAAGTGAACGTTTACCTCTGGGTTTCTCTGAGGTTCCCTAACGCGCTCCCACGGCAGCTGCTGTCAGGTTATGAACATCCATGGGGACGAATGTCAGCAACTGGGACGTGGCTTCTCTACTACATCTCCCAACATATAATCAACTTGTCAGGGCCACGTCGCAAAACAGCCACCTCTGTATTCTCTCCACCCATCATCCCTGCTTACAGTCTTCCTCTTTTGGTTAAAAAGTGGCAGGTAGCCAAACTGTGGAAGGAGCCTCGGTGTCCAACGAAAGATGAATGGATAAAGAAGATGTGGTTTATGTATACAATGGAATATTACTCAGCTATTAGAAATGACAAATACCCACCATTTGCTTCAACGTGGATGGAACTGGAGGGTATTATGCTGAGTGAAGTAAGTCAGTCGGAGAAGGACAAACATTATATGTTCTCATTCATTTGGGGAATATAAATAATAGTGAAAGGGAAAATAAGGGAAGGGAGAAGAAATGTGTGGGAAATATCAGAAAGGGAGACAGAACATAAAGACTGCTAACTCTGGGAAACGAACTAGGGGTGGTAGAAGGGGAGGAGGGCGGGGGGTGGGAGTGAATGGGTGACGGGCACTGGGTGTTATTCTGTATGTTAGTAAATTGAACACCAATAAAAAATAAAAAATAAAAAAAAAAAAAAAAAAAAAAAAAAAAAAAAAAAAAAATAAATAGAAAAGTGGCAGGTAGCCACATATTGGGAATGGGAATCGGGACAAAATTCAGGAAAATGGAGTGGCTGCAGATATTCCGAGAAGAAGACTGTCAAAAGGCAACATTTCAGGGCATCCATTTATCTTTTTGAGGTGTGGTGTCTAATCTTAACACACTAGTGTATCATTAGGATCTCAAAATATCTACCACGTTGCTCTTCCTCAAACTCCGTACATTTGCCTTGATTTTTGATAGCAAGCCCATCTTCCCAACCACTCGAAGTTCTATTTGTTGCACTTTTGAAAAGCAAGAAGTTCCCCAAGACTCCAGTATGGCATCCTCATTAAAGAAGCGCAATGGAAATAGTTTGCTTAAACCCAATCAATACAGAGACTGCTGGAATCTAAATGATCCCAGCAGGAAAATTACAGTTTGTGCAGATTAATTTTTTTTATGATCATGTGTGAAATTGATGTTAACATCAATTAATCAATTGATTAATCAAGTGTCAAAGAGAATCCACTCCTTGGCTAAGGTACCACCTGTGGTAGAGTTTAGGCCCTCATGTTCATTTATCTCATCTAAGACAGGTGGTATGTGGGAAGCTTAGGGTGAAGATAGAATGCTGAGTGAAGTAAGCCAGTCGGAGAAGGACAAACATTATATGTTCTCATTCATTTGGGGAATATAAATAATAGTGAAAGGGAATATAAGGGAAGGGAGAAGAAATGTGTGGGAAATATCAGAAAGGGAGACAGAACGTAAAGACTGCTAACTCTGGGAAACGAACTAGGGGTGGTAGAAGGGGAGGAGGGCGGGGGGTGGGAGTGAATGGGTGACGGGCACTGGGGGTTATTCTGTATGTTAGTAAATTGAACACCAATAAAAAATTAAAAAAAAAAAAGAAAAAAGTAGTGGCTGAATGCAGACTGAATCCTGATTCAAAATCCCTTAGACATTTTTATATGGTGAACAAGTTACTTGGGCTTTCAACAAATATGCTTTTACTATGAGCGAGTTCTTTCAGCATCTGATCTATACGTGTAGGAGATATGGGGAAATGTTTTCTATTAATAAACTCTTCTGTGATTGCTAATAGCATTTCAATGGCTTCTCAATACATTTGTCTTCCACATTATTCCAGCCCAGTGAATCATTCTGTACCATTATTTTTTATTTCTAAGACACCTGTTGGCCCCCACACCTAGGTCAGGCTGCAGAGGTGAGCTTAGTGAGGATGCCCTCTACGCAGTGGAGCTGTGGCGAGGGTACTGAGGCAAAGTGAGGGCTGCATCACAGATCTGATTCTCCATTTCACTCGGTAATGGTGGAAAGCATATCCCAAGCAGTGGATGCAGCAGGGATTTGATGAGGGTTCGTTTTGCAATCACTGCCCTTCCGTCACCCATCACTGATTCTGCTCCCTCTCCCAGGCTCTGTTCCACTTCAGCACCCTCGGGATGACCGGCTTCGTGGCTAATTGGCCACATGGCCAGCCAAGACAGCAGGAGATTTTCTGCAATAGCTCAGGTCTGGGGAGTTGGGGCGGTGATCATAGGGTAGTAGATGCTCCCACCAGTAACATGGAAGCAAGTGTTGCTGTCTGGACTTTCCTACTTGCCGTCCCAAGGGCATCTAATAAACGTGCAGTTCCATACTCCTCTCCCAGAGCTGCCGCATCGTGATCTTCTCTCCCCTGCAGGAGTTCAGGATGCTTTCTTCTCTCTCACATACTTAAACCAGCTTGATTTAAAGAATTTATACAAAGGAGGGAAAAATAATCCTTTTGGACAATGAATTAACAAAGCTTGCTCCGTTTACCTAGCTTCAGGTACTCAATCTGGCCTGATAAAATTCAGGTTTTATTTGTTCAGGAAATCTATATCTAGGTCACTGAAACCATAAAGAAGTCTTAATATGTTGGTTATTTTCTGAGTGGGAACATGCCTTCCATTGAACACTCGATTGTTCTCTAAGTAGGGCAACTGAGCAACAGACAGCCATATGGTAGGAAAAACACATTTTCTAGAGTTATGAATTCCATTGCAGTAACACGGATGGAAAGAATTTCTCTTTCCTCAGCCAAACTCTTCAAGGTGTTTCTTTATCCAGTCTACCCGGATGGTCTCACTTGGCTTTATCTAGTATAGTGAAAGCTGGTCACATGACTTGGCAAGCAAGACACGTTTAATTGATGTCTCCACAGGACTGGATAGTGGCAAAAGGTATTATTAGGACATTTTGATGCCTGCTAATGAGTAATGACAGCGATTTTGTAGGTGCCAACTTTGGCATTTGGTGCTGGCATCTGTGATGGCAAGAAAGGTCTTTCAAGAATAGGTTAGGCATATTTTGCAGGCGGGAGCCACCATGGTAGCTTTGGAACAAAATCATATAATGAGACCAAGGAGATGCAAACCATTAGACCTTTCTCTTGCTTTACATGAAGATTGTATTTTTTTTTTTAGTCAAATCCATTTATAGTATTTCATTTGCCCTTGGCTAAGGTAAAATATTTTCAAATAAAATATTATACTAAAATTTGAAAGCAGTCAAATGTGAAAACTCTTTAAAAAATGTGAACCAGCAAAATTTCCTTGGAAATTGCTTTAATTTCCATGGGAAACTTTTGCCTTTAGTGGCATTAGCTGTCTACAACAAATATAACAGAAGGAATTATTTGGGTAGATCAACATTTTCATTCCAGATCCCAACAATCTGAACTATTCGTTCTTTTGCCAGGAGGGCTTGGAAAGAGGGAAGAAAAAGCAGAACCCAGTCATTACAACAAAAGAAATGAAGAGAGTTCTTTGTTCACCATGCACAATGTTGAAAAAACAAAACAGAGACCAATCATTCAACCTTCAGGTTTTTGTCAAGTGAACAGTGAAAAAAATAAAAATCACTAGATTCATTACAGGTAGTTGTATTCTTAGAGAGCTTATTAGCAAACCAAACCAAGTGTTATCTTTAATTTAAGAAACAGAGATTTGACAGAGCTGAGTCACAGATGAGAGGTGATCCTGACAGGAGAAAGCTGCTCATTCTTTAGATTTAGGTTAAAATCATAAAGCAATCTTAAAACTAGTTTTGTATCCTCACTGAGCTAATTGTTGGTCAGCTGTTACCTTAGATTATACTCTAAACAGTTGAGGCAAACCTACTAACAAAAAGCCATTTCTGTCACCTTCGGTAAAAGAAATGTTGACAGTTGAATGACACTACATCACCCAATGGCCCTTCATAAATGCTCCCTGCACATTGTTCCAGGATCTTACCAGTCCCCCATAGCTCAGAAATAACCATAAGCCAATAGTGTGTTAAGGAAGACTTTAATGTCATTTATGGATTCATGTAGTGAGAGGAGCTCAACTCTTTCTTCTAAAGAACAAAAGTGAAGTTGTTTTGTGGTAAACACGGGTGATGAGGAATCATGCCTGAAGTATGCTTCGGTGCTGAGGTAGTGAAGGACGCCTACCTGTCCGACATCCTGCCGTTACTCTGAGACCAATCTCTTCACAACATTACATTTGAAACCGTAGCTGTCATCTCTCGAGCGTCATTTGTGTTAATTCTAACCGTGCTAGGCATTTTACACGTTCCCGGTATCCTACACAACAAGGTGCGTAGGCAGATACTATAGCTCTTGCTTAATTAAGAATGAATCAGGGCAGCAGGATTCTGGTAAACCAGCCTTACAAGCAAGAGTCTGGGTTTGTTGGGCTTGCTCATTTCCATGGGGTAAATCCTCCTGCTATAGCTGGTTCAAACGCCCAAGCCTTAACAACCAGCCTACAAAAGTCCTGAATATTTAACAATCCTGGCTCCAGCAGCACAGCACTCAAATAGGAACCCAGAAGGGGTTTTAAAACTTTTCCAGTTTCATGAGACATGTAAAAATCTGAACGAGCATTCTCATGACAGTTTGTGGGCTCCAGAGGCGGGCCCCTTTCACGAGCGTGCTTCTCCATGGCCCATGGTTCCTTCTGCTCCCAAACTTTGTCTCTGCTGTCCCATCCCCATCCCTCCCCCCATCAATTCCAATCTTCATTCCCAACCAATCAAGCAAGGGCTTTGCCAGGTTTCGGCTGATCCTGGAACCCTTCCCCATCCACCTTGGTCCACATTGTTCTCCCTCCCATGTTATACATACTGGCCTTTGTACCAGTTGGGCACATCAGCACATTACCTGCTACTGACATATTAATGCTCCCTGTTTGTCTGTCTTCCTTTTTTTTTTTTTTTTTTTGCCAGTGTCTCTACCTCAAAAAGAAGCAGGTTCTTGCCTCTATTTCTGTGATCCACAGAGTGCACTACATACGAAATGGACATATTATATCATCGAATGAATCGGGCCCATCTATGAATTAGAGGTAATCCTAAAGTGTGAATTTGTAAAGCCAAAGACTGACAGGAGGGGCACAGTGACTAATGTCAATATGAAAGCAAGAAATCCTTTGACTTGGGAGATGTTGGAAGGAACAAAGGAGAGGTACATACTATCTTTAACTTTAATTCTCCTTTTTTTTTTTTTTTTTTGAGTAGATACAAAACTCTCTGAAGTGTCCTTTATCTGCCAAGAATCAGGCTTCCCCTCTATCTTCTCTCTCCCTTAACCGAACTTGGCGAAGGTGTAGAGGTGAGTGTTTTCTATTCCTTTTTCTCTTTGCTCAGAACCTTGGCTGAGACAGTCACTGGGATTCAACCAGGAGTTTAATGAACAATGTCACCTCCCTGGAGATGAGACGGAGCACTGGCATTTTATAGCCTCTGTGCAGTTCACAGGTTCATGGCTCGTCTCTATGGCAGGCTGCTTTTTAACATGCATTCGTAGATCAACTTTTTGCAAAGGCTTTTTATTCAAAGAGAAAGATATATTTTTGAAACTATTGAAAAAGTCTTTGCAAAACTGAAATGAAATCCTTTCTCTCTAGGTTTAATCTTAGCCATCTTTCCAAAGCAAGGCATAAAAGAAGGGATTAATTTGAAATTTGGACTGCCTTAGAAAATGTAAAGGTCCTTGGGCTGTGTTTCTCCAAATGACCTGTACTATTTTAATCCAATGTAATTTATTTGGTTGTGGCTGAAAGACAGAATGGCCTCTAAATCCCCTTCCAACATTTCTACAAAGGTGGCACTTTCCCATGTCTCTCCATCTCACTCTATCTGCAGATGCCAGGTGAAAATGTGAGTGTAGGAGCTGCTGGGATTATTGTTTCTTTTTGTAAATCAGTGTGATTTCAGGAAGTGACACCACTTGTCCTTTCCCTTTTTCCCCAAATGCTTCAGCTTTGGTGAGAGGGTGACCTTCTCATCTAGAGAATAGACACTGCCAAACAAGGGCTTATTGTTCCTGTTATCCTACACAGTCCACTGTAAACCACTTCCCCCACCAAACACTGTGCTGGAGCCGATTACTGCTCACTCGATTGATCTCTCCCAGCCTATCTGGTAAGAAAAAGAAGCAGAAATAAATAGATAATCTGACGATATAATCTGAAAAGATGAAACGATTGCTTGGAATTACAAAGAATCTGTGGGAAATTAAGTAATTTCCCAAGTAATTACATTTCCACACTTTTCGTAAAATGAAAAGTGGCAACTTAGACCATAAAAGGTAAGCATACAGGACAATTTATCCTCAGTTCACAATCCTAATGAGCCAAAGATACATAAATGAGTTAAGATTATAAGAGCTTTTATTTTATTTTTTTAAAAGAGATTTTAATTTATTTGAGAGAGAGCTAGCACGCACAGGCATGGAGGGGGGAAGAGCACGGGGGGATAAGTGGGCTTCCCAACTCTGGGGTCTATCCTAGAACTCTGAGATCATGACCTGAGCCAAAGTCAGACACTTAACTGACTGAGCCACCCAGGCACCCCTAAGGGGTTTTACTTTTTTTAAATGAAAGGATACACTTCTTTGGAGGGAGCTATTAATACTACATCCTTCCCTCTTATTTCTCTTCTCCACATTCCAGCATCTATCCCACAAGCAGAATGGAGTCCACTCTCAACATACTGGTGAAATACGGACAAAAAGCGAATAAGTGATGGTAGGAGTATAGCCCCTATGTGTCCTATGTCCCGTGGTCGTGCTCTGGGGCCCTTCCTTAATGACAAAGTATCCATTCCTTAATAACAGAGACACACTGAGCATCTGAAGTAGGTCATGGTATAAGAATGCAAAGGATGAGAGGGAAGTAAAATTGGGAGACTGGTAATTGTTCACTTGATAACAAAGAAGCACAATCTAGTTACTTAATGCTGTGTCTAGATTAGAAAGAGCAGATTCAAAAAAAAAAAAAGAAAAGAAAAAAGAAAGAGCAGATTCGCCCTATGAATGTAAATCAGAATGTGTAGCCATTATGTTTGGTAATAAAGCCTTTTATCTTTTCAGTGAGTATTGGCTTAAATATTGAGGCACCCTCTGATCTTTTCCTTGAGAATCAACTATATCAGTGCTCCTTAACCTGATGCTACTTCTAATCAGACAAAACTTTCGCTGTTTTTAAAGACTTAGTGGTACAATAAAAGTTACAAAATGATACCAAATGTTTTCTAAATTTACAAAACCCTTTAAGAGACAGTATTTCATTGGTGGTTCCAGAGGAAGTTCAGAGAAGTTATATGATTGTTCCAAACACAAAGCCAAGACAGCGAAGAGGAAGAAAAAAAAGGAGGTGGGTGGAAGGGGATTAAATCCAATACTTCTCATTTTGTTGCTACGAGAGGGCAGCATCATGTCCTGGAAGTGCTGACTTCACCCTTTATGGGTGTAAGTCAATTTTGGGCTAATATGCTAAGAGAGTTTCAGGAAACAGAGGGTTTATAGGTTTGGGACAGAGTTACTGTCCTACAACTAAGAAAACTCAGCTGATGGCAAAAGAAAGTTGGCTATATAGCCCGAGGATCTGAGGATTTGACATCAGGACAATGAATTTCAAATTCTGAGTTCTTCTCCTTCTCTGTAATTTTCTCAAATAGCAAGAATGTACACATGATATTCCACGAAAAATGAAAGGATTATGTTCATCTTCGAATTTTGCACCAGTTCAATTTTTTTTTGTCATTCACTCATCTATATTTAAATGTATCTGCATCTATTCTAGAATAGCTCATACAACCATCCAGTACACTAGCTGACTGCACTTTCTTATTGGAGATACCATTTTGTTACTGAACTTACTTTGCGACCATTACTACGTATCCCCCATAAGTCACTTTAATGAATGTGCCTTAACACGTATGGCACAATGTTTTCCTCATGATTATTTCAACTGTGCAAGTTTGTTTGCTCCTATAATTTCTTATAACTTTACACCTCTTGTGGTTGTTTCCGCTGTTGCTACTATCACTACCCTCTCAGCCTTCCACTAACTCTCCCTTTATTATCTGCCCTCCTCTTGCTTTCCTTTTGTCCCTTTAACTTATTCTCTTTCTTCATTGCTTCACTATATTCATGAATTTGTATAAAGGACATTGGTTTTTAAAAAGGTATTGATGCTTTTTACATTCTTTGCCATTCATGCACTGATTCAGTGTGCATTCACTGAGCACATAATATATGTTGGGTGGGCCTTGCGAATAAAATGGTAAACAGAACCTGGCACCATCTTATCTCAGATATTATGGTCAAGTATTAAAGAATCACAAATAATAAATATCAAATCACAATCATCACCGGTGCTAAGACATATCTGAGAATAAGAGAATTTGACCTAATTACAGGATTACAGAAAACTTTCTTAAGGAGGTAGCTACTGAACTGAAATTTGAAGGTTGAGTAGGAATATACCAGACAAAGGAGAGAGGGAGGATGTGCAAAAGTCCTGTGGTGTGGCAGTAGCAGGGGAGTGGAAACAGTGCAAGGGTACAGGCATGCATGAAAAACTGAAAGGAGGCCAAGGAGACCAGAAGAGAGAAAGGGAGGAAATGTATGGTGAAAAACCAGGTTAAAAATAGCCATTCTGGGCAGCCCAGGTGGCTCAGTGGTTTAGCGCCGCCTTCAGCCCAGGGAGTGATCCTGGAGACCCGGGATCAAGTCCCACGTCTGGCTCCCTGCATGGAGCCTGCTTCTCCCTCTGCCTGTGTCTCTGCCTCTCTCTCTCTCTCTCTCTCTCTCTCTCTGTCTCTCATGAATAAATAAATAAAATATAAAAAAAATAACATAGCCATTCTGAGGAGGTCCTTATAAGCCAGTTGAATTTATAGCTGAGAGATGGATTCCAATTCTTTAAGGACATGATTCTATTTAGTGGACACTTCTTTTGTTGGGGGGTGGGGTTGCAACGCTCAAATTCCAGGTTGTCTTCATTGATGCCTAAGTCTGTGGTTGTTCCAAACAGATGGAAGCACCAAATTTCTTACTGCCAATAAATCTAGGTGTTTATGTTCTAGGTTAGTGTGACTATAAGCAGGTAGGATTCATTTCCTTTTAAAAATTATGCTTGAATTCAATTACTTATGAGTATAATGGATTATAAATAACATGGTGTGCATTACTGAAATCCACTGTATTTTTCATGTGTGCAGTAATAAGGTGCAGTGTAATTTATGGTTTACAAATTTATGGACACAGAGTAATAACTCCAGACTACAGGATGTAGGATACTGTCCTTTTCAATTTCAATTTTTCCTCTAACACTGGCTAGTAAAAATTTAAGTTTTGCATTCGTGTGGCAACATCAGTACCTTATTAATAATCTCAGAACTCAGAAATCACATAATTTAAAATTATTATTATTATTTATTTTTTAAAATTATTAAATTGGAAGACATCTATGTAGCTTTTCCAGTTTATCTCCTCTTCCTACCTCTAGAAACAAGGTTTATTTATCTGGGCAAGGTGAAAATCTCTCTTTTAATAACAAAAATCTGGAAAAAGATTTTTCTCACAGGATGAAGATCTGGTATTTAATAATTCTTATATACATTTCCACTCCAAAACATTGCTTATAACTGTTATGTCCTCTTGCTTGTGAAGACAGCCAACAATTTCATATTATTGAGAATATTCTGGGGATTTTTAGGGCAGTTCCAATTAAGAGTAATATCATATGTAGAATGACTGGGGTTGAAGATGGGATCCAGCATCATGAGAAAAAAAAAATGTCTACTAAGCCCTAAGATAAGAGATTGCTCTTTGTATTTAATTTATGTAAATGAGCAAGCACCATGATTATGAAGTGTAAGGAACACTTGTGGAAGACATGAGATGGTAACGAGATCCCAAAGAGCATCTGAAGTATTGGGAAGTAAGCTTGGAGACTAATTGTCTAGATAGCACCAGGAAGAGGAAAAGACTGTAAGTATAAACATGAAGCTTTGCTCACAAGAAAGACACATTCTTACACTTTTGAGAGGATGAAGATAAGTCAACATAAAAGATAAATAAACTATTCAACACGTCTTTGTCACGATTTTAAGTTTCAATATGCTACTAGTCAGTAGCAGCAGTCCATTCCCTGAGAATGAATATCTGCATAAGAAAATCTAAAGAGTATAAAACTGCAACAATTTAATGCATTTGCATCATTTGGTCACAAACTAAACTTTTTAATGTTTGGAAGAATAAACACAGGCTTGCCCTTTCCTGTGATCTGACCTCTGGCTTTCTCTGTGGCATTTCCTTATCCAAAGGGTGACATCACGACTCCTCAGGAGAGTGGTTTGTAATGACAACCCTCTGAGCCCTACAGACCAACAGATAGATAGATACAGGCCTAGGACACATCCAGATTACTTGTAATCCTCTTCGATTCTTCCAAAAACAACCCTATGGAAATCATTCACTTCAAACACAATCTGCTATGGATGTGACACAATGAGTGGCAGCATGAAATTAACTGACAAATTGTGGAATGTGGACAATTACTATACAGAAGTTCAGATCAAAGGATGTTTGCTCTGAAAGGTATGAATTGGTGAAAATTTACTGATTACTAATATATGCTAAAGCTCTTTTCTATGTCTTCCCTAAACCACTCATTTAATCTCAGGATGTCTTGACAGGGGTCACTGCACGCATTTCATTGAAGTAGCCCAAGGTTACGGGTAAGAGACAGGGCCAAGTTCAAACTCAGGCGGTGTGACCTATCAAAAAAAGGGCTTCCTAGTTCCATCTTGGACTCCAGCTGCTAGCTTGGATGATCATCCCTCTCCTGAGAAATAGCTATCTTACCTTGACCAAGCAGGACCAGAGTAGAAAATGTATGGAAATAGTAGCTTAATTGTAATGTTTAAAGCTCTAGGAAATATTTACTTATGCCAAGCTCTATGTTTTAGTTAGCTGTTTTTTACCTTTTTAAAGTAGTACCATTATAAAATGACCATAACTCCTCTTTTTTTCTTTTTTTTTTTTCTAAAGGGATCCTTGGTCCTCTGCTGGGAATAATGAGGCAAAATATTTAATAACGCTAACAAAATTCAAAACCAGAGAACACAAAAAAAGCGACTGGAAGTCTCAGCTCACTGGCTTTTAGAACTATAAGAGACCTCAGTAGCCATTTCATCAAGAGGAATAAAGGAAGTCCACGAGAAGTCAAATGACTTGCTACAAAGGCACCCAGCATGATAACCTCATAGCTAGCGTCAGAAGCAATTTCTTCTTACTTCAATGCTCTTGCTATGCATGCAGTCACTAAGTAAAAGTGCAACATTGTTCGTTCTGTATCAAGTTGAACGGCGTATATTTTTTTCATTAATATATGCTGGACCAGACCCCCGCCTCCCAATTTTTAACTCATCCATGGGAGTGACTAAGTGGTATATCATATCTTTCAGTTTATTTGGAAGCATATACCCTTCAATAAGCTACAAGGTAAATATTTTCTCACACCCAATTAATGTCACTGAAGCCTTTCAGGCCAATGTCACCATGGCCCTCTAATCTCTCTTTATGCACACACTTGATTTTCGAGATTTTGGCCTCACTCAGAGAAGACAACAAGAGATCAGGTTTTCTATGTTAAAATGAATTTTAAACAAAAGTAGAACACTGAACAGGTAGGAATGAGCACAAGGGAGGAGATAATATCCCTCTTTTACATTTAGAGATTGCCACTAGGGTCAGACCTAAGTATTCTGAGAGCATTTCTAATAGTTGGAGTTGTTACTCTTTAAAAAACCAACCAACCAACCAACAAACAAACAAAAAATACCAAAAACTCAACTATTCAACCACTAGCATGTATTTAAATTTAAAACAAATTTAATATTCTTAAAATTTATTTTTATTTGCTGTGTATTTAAATGAAGGAAGCAGTTATGAAAATAAAAGAATAGTTTGCTTTTTCAATTCAATATTGAGTGGGCACTGAGTTAGGAAACCCTGGTAACCAGCACCGATTTTTTTGTTCTTTGTCTTTGGTTAGAATTTTCATATTCAGGAACAAGATCTCTAATCATTAAAGGTGGTAGTTGTAGCACAATATATAAATACATTGGTGGAGTGAAGGTTTGAAATTTTATCTAAGTTACCTAATCCAAACACCATTTATCATATAATGACTATTACAGGCTGAAAGTTAACATTTTGATGCGATTGGCAAGGAGCAACTTTAGTTATGATACCTTTATTCTACTAATTTCAGTATCAGTTTAGTTTTTCACTCCTTAAAATACTTTTTCACATTCCCGTATGGAAATACTTTACCAAAAATTAATCTAGTGCCTATTTTTATTTTCTTATACATCTTCTATTACTGTTAATTTTTTAAGGAGCATTTTTGTCTCTTGTTTTTAAACACCTTCCTAACCAAAATAAATGCAATAAATTACAAACGTTTTTCTTTGTTGAGGTCTTACATTCCAAACACAGTTTTTTTATTGTGCATTGCTGCAAGTAACTATATGAAAGGCTCAGAGGGCTGTACTACATTTTTATTATCCCCAGAATGCTTCTCTGGTAATATTTTTGTATTGTTTCCTAAAAATGAAGTGAATGAAAGAAATCTGTATAATTATAGGGTTTAGATATTAGATTTTCAGTTTTCCAGCATATTGGGAGGAGACTGAAAATTGGACCTCTTTCTCTTTCCCTCACCCTTCTTCTCTCCCTACTCACATATGCATACACATGCTTGCACACACATGCATGCAGACACACCATGCACACACACACACACACACACACACACAGATGAACTTCTTCTTTCAACTATACGTTTTATGGCAAATCTATTTCCAAAAGGGCTTTGTAAACAACCATGAATTTTTGGAAAATTAACATGACAACTACAGAGTTAACATTCACTTAAAAATATTCTTTGAATTACAAAAATATAAATGTTAACTTTTCATTATAAATCAGTTATGTAAAACAAGGCACATCTGTGTTTTATTAATCCTCTTTGCGTGCCACTTTTTACTTTCAATATTTAGAAACACTTGCCTTCTGGTGTTATTATTTTAGATATAACAACTTAATGGACTTTACTTTCTAACTTATTTTTCTGATTTGAAAAATGTGACCAAATAGTTATGATAGAGCATGAGACAATTATTGTCCAGACACTAAATGTTCAAATTACACTCTGTCTCTCGGATGAGCTGATAAATGAGAATCCAATTGGAGACATTATAACTAAAACAAAATCCCAAACAATCTATCCAGACATGGCATAGACACACAGAGGCAAATCCAAGATCAGCATTCCAATCCCAACCATGTTTATGGAACATTGGTCCTTCTTTTTGGGTCATTAGGCACACGAGAATATATCTTGACAACTACAGTACTGTTCTGAGGAAGCAACAACAAAATCTGGGTTCTTTAGAATCAAGTGATTAGAGGGTGCATTTCCCAGGTTGCTGAAGACCTGGGGTCTGGGCGATTAAAGGGGAGGGTGAGAGGAATGGGCACTCACAGTTGTGGCAGGTGGCCCCACTGTATCCCGTCTCCTCACAAGTGCACTGGAAGCTGTGCCACGTTTGCGAGCACTTCCCGCCATGCTCACAGTGATTGGGCACACATCTGTCAGAGAAAGAGACAAACAGAAATAAACCAACACACGAATGAGATTTATGAGTGGCCAAATTCCAAGCTGTCTGGGCAATATATCATTTCAATGCCAGGTTGACTTACTAAGGCAATTAATCCTTGTTAGTTTAAGCAGATTAATATGATCCATGATGGAAGGTGCCAAGCGCACAAAAGATGATGTATCACAAGCCTGGTGTTTCCCATTTTTGAGTAAACAGTAGAAATTAACAAACAGTGGAGAGGCTCATTTGCATATCACAGATTCATTTTGTTTTGCCTTTCCACAAAAACAAAGGCACTAGCTGAATTTCTTCCTGGTAAAGATGGAAGATCAGCCATTTTATTTCCCACCCTATTCTTTAACAAGGCCAACATCGAGTCAAAAAGGGGTAACACTGAGTTTTTCACAGGAATTTGAGTTTTTGAAATGTCATGGCAACAGGAATGAGAATATATTTGTCTTACAAGAAAATATTTTTAAGTCTTCTGTGTCTCCCCATCTGCCCTGCTGGGCAATGCAAGCCAGGTTATCTACCCAAAGCAGCACCAAGAATAATATAGAGGAAAAATGCAAGTTTTGTGTTCAAATCCTTGTTTTTCTATTTACTATGTAACCAACTGTGGCTATGTAGTTTAACCTTTCTCAATATCAGTTTCTCATTTTAAAAATGGAGTAATTTTAGCTATCTGATAAGTAGTTTTGAGGTTTGGAGGTAATGCTCATAAACTAGATAATTAATAGGAAGGAAACAGAGGGGCAACATATGGGAGCCATGAATATCTGGACCATAGCTTCCAGGGCACAATTCCCTTTTTCCTGGTCCTATCCCCTTATTTCTCCTACCAATTCCACTTTGCCACTTACCCACAACCTGATTCTTTATAGTCCTGGTAAAGAGGCTCACCGATAAAAGTATTGCTAAGAATTAACATTCACAAAAGATTTCAAGATTTTAATAAAAAAATCTGTAAAACGGAAATGTCCGCCCAGATTAAAACAGTGGGGCATCTGGGTGACTCAGTCAGTTGGGTGTCTGCCTTCAGCTCAGGTCATGATCTCAGGGGCCTGGGATTGAGTTCCGCATCATGCTCCCTCCTCAGCAGGGGGTCTGCTTCTCCCTCTCCCTCTGGCCTTCCCTCAGCTTGTGCGCTATCTCTCTCTCTCAAATAAATAAAATCTTTAAAAAGATAAAAATAAATAAAACAGTAGCATCTATAATAGTGGGCCACAGGCAATCGATTGATAAGAGATCCATACTGCAGGGGATCCCTTAGTCATAATGCCCTGGTAGCCTCCCTCTGCAAAATTTGGGAGGAATTGCTTCAGAGACAACATGTGCCAACCCTCATTCTTGATTTACCATCAGTCACACTCTCCTTTGTCATGGAACCTCCGAGTCACACATAGGAACGCTGCTCCTCTACAACTCCTTGCAAACCTTTACTCACACAACAGACATTTGTTGAACACTTGCTATGTGCACAACACCACGGGAAGCAGAAGATGAGTAAGATTGCAAGACCTCTACAGCCAACAAAAGTAAATATTCTGCAGATGTGAAAACTATCATGTGAGGTGGAAATGAGACATGCCATAATCAAGGGCAAATAATGCACAATGGAGTTACACATGAGGGATCATACGTAGATTCTGGGCACACCATAAAGCTTTCAAGTAGAGCCTCAATGACCAGACAGGATTATAAGAGAAGAAACTGAGAGGAAGAGCATTATTATAGGAAAAATACAACACAAGCAAAGGCACAGTGTTGGATTATCACGGAGTGGGGTAAAAAATCCACTCTATGGTAAAAAGGCACTTATATTCCATGCGAATTTGAACTTGGTGTTATCAAGGCTACTCAGAGGGTCCTTCTCCAAAGATCTTCTAACCTGGGTGGAGGTGGGAGGTAAGATTCACACAAAATATACCATCAGGCAGTTTGATGACTCATCAAAGGAATAGGAAAGGCTACAGGAATATGGATAGTAGAGTAGCTATCAATAGAATATAAATAAAGAGTAGAATATAAATAAGTAAAAAGTTTAGAGCATTTCCCCAGGGCCTCAAAAGGAGAGCTGAATTTTTATAATTAACATGTTGGAAATGTTCCCAGCAGGGAGAGTGAGAAAGCAATGACAGGGGGGCAGAACCATGGCACAGGCCAAGACACAGGCACCCAGGCACAGGCCCCTCTGCAGAATTCCTACCCACCGTCCTGATTCTCCAGATCATGGGATGAAGCAATGGGACAGATGCTCCAAAATCGTGGCAAACCAAAAAAAAAAAAAAAAAAAAAAAAAAATCCTTGAGACTTCAGTTCGGAATTCAGTATGTATATGCCTTTATGTGGTATATTTACTTTCTAAATGGTTGTGGGTTAATATTAGCTCAGCCTAATAGTGAAAGTAATTTACATCAGCTCATTATATCAATTAATTCAGGGGGAAGGAGTGCAGAAGTGTACTGAGTTGCAAGGGAAAACCAGGTTGGAATCTAAATGTGCTCTAAATAATGCACAAAGCAGAAAATCCACCTCTCAATGATTTAAAAAAAAAAAAAAAGACTACTGTGTACTTACACACACATGAGAAGCATATCACCATCAAGTGAGATTGACTGCGAACTCCTAAAATTCAGTATTAAGGATTTCTTTAAAAGTGATCTTTTATTTCAGTGGGATTTTAATATTTTATTTTATAATGCCTGTTCCCTATAATTTGTAGTTTTGAAACGGACACTATCCTTATGCTGATTACTGGCATTTAGTTCTTAATGGGGAGAGGTGTTTTATTTCTTTTGTGTGTGTGTGTGTGTGTGTGTGTGTGTGTTTTATTTCCCAGTGGAATCGGTTCAAATGTAATTTCGAACCCTAATCCCTCATGACTATATATATTTTTTTAAATTTTTTATTTTATTTATTTATGATAGGCACACAGTGAGAGAGAGAGAGAGAGAGTGGCAGAGACATAGGCAGAGGGAGAAGCAGGCTCCATGCACCGGGAGCCCGACGTGGGATTCGATCCCGGGTCTCCAGGATCGCGCCCTGGGCCAAAGGCAGGTGCTAAACCACTGCGCCACCCAGGGATCCCTATATATATATATTTAAATGTTGGGAGCAGTCACCAAGCAAAACAAAATGCGAATTGATCTTTCTTCTTACTTCCTGTTATTTCTTCTCCCATATCCCATAAAACCGTTTGCATAGGTCCTGTACTCTGTTATCACGTTTAGTAATTATTTGCTTGAGCATCTTGTCTCTTCTAAACCGTGAGACTCTGCATTTAGGGGTTTTTATCTTAACGGTTCTTTGCATGACAGGTGCCTCGTCCACCCTCAGTAAGAGCCTGCTGGCTGATCCACTGAAGCACTGGAGCAATGTGATGGCCAAAAAGTTTTACCAAGGGACTGAAGGAAGTTTGGAGAAAACATCCCTTTAATTGCAAAAAGTATGGATTAGTATTACTTATGATTTTAGTCTTAAATCCAGACTCTTGCTCCAGTAAACTACCAAATGTACAGTTTGTTTGACAGAAGGCCCTGGATTGGAAGTTTGAGTCTCATCAAACTTGAATCCCAATGGCTCTCACTGTGGCTACTTGAGAACTACTTGAGCAGGATCAGGATTATGCAGGGGAGAAGTTGGCAGGTGTCAAATTGATGTGATCAAAGGGCTCCAGAAGTGATGCTTCCAATTAACTCTGTCCCCAGATAGCCCAGGCATCGGAGGCTCTTTTCAGCTGGAATCATCCTTCCAGTTGTGAGCAATGCTTTCCAAAATGCTTTAGAATCAGAATGCATTTTTTTTTCCACATGAAACTGACTAATACCACAATAGGTAAAACAAATAAAAGCTAACATCTGAAAGTCACAAATATAACAATTACTTAATATAAAATCAAATACAATGAACAGAGTGGCTGTTTGGCTGTATCTAACGGTTCTAGGGAGCGTTATGGGTCACACTTGCAGTTTTATTTTACCCAGAGTGTCTCTTTTATTTCTATAGTTGATTTTAATTGCAAAGCAATTGAGAAAAATGGTATTCCCGGATATAAGAAACTGTGAATGGTACCAGATTTGTTCTCACAGCCCACTTTTGTAGATACTACGTAAACAGAGACAGCAGAAGATATTTTACTTCAAATCTAAAGGATGTTACCGTGACAGCCTAACTGAAGGCAATGGAGGTCTTCAAAACACTGTGAAAGTGCCTTCTTTTTGTTCTCTACATAAAGTGCTGAAAAGTTAAATAGAGGGTTTCAAATAAAATTCAAGCCAAATCTTTGCGTTACCTTTAAGACTACATTCGGTTCTATGGAACCCCATATAAAAACCACAGAGTGTTTTTCTGAAATACGTTCACACGATACACAAGGAGGATTAACAGTGGGGAGTTTATCTGAATGGCTTGCTGTTACTCATATCTTGAGCTACTGGTATAGAGAAGTTCTCAAACTGTCATGCGCAAAGGAGTCACTTGAAAGTCTGGTTAAAATGAAGATTCTAAAATAAATAAATAAATAAATAAATAAATAAATAAATAAATAAATTTAAAATAAAGATTCTGATTTCTTAAGTCTTGGGTTGAGTCTGAGATCTTGTCATTGTAATATGCTCCATCCACAGAGATGCTCATACAAGCTGGTCAGAGGACCTCATTTTGAATTACAAAGCTCGAGGGCATTCCTGCTTTCTGCAGTAGAAGAATAAGGACCCCAGGAGGAGAAACAACCCAAGAACGGAGGGCACAGAGGGGAGACAGCATGCAGGAGAGGCAAGTTTGGTCTATGCAGCCACTTCTCCACTCAGAGTGACAACGTAATAATCTCCTAATCTCATTTAGTAAGGTTTAATCATTTCAGAACCTGAGTTCAGACCTCATAAAATTCATCGAAAGTGAACACTGGATATAAAGGCAGCTTCTTTCACCTTAAAATTGTGTTCCATATTCTCTGAGTCAGCTGAGATAGCCCATCTGCTTAGAGGCCGGTCTGCAATATTTAATCAGCTTTCAGATTAGTACGAATTTTATACCTGCTCATTAAATATACCTTGTTCTAAACTTTAGAAAGGAAACTTCAAGTTAGCTATGGGTTATTTTGTGAAGTATAGGAAAATTATTTAGAATGATTTATAAATTACCATCCCAGTGTAAATTACCTCTTGAATTTTATTTTGTTCTTTCCACTTGGCTCCCAGTTCTATTTTGGCTTATCAAGCCAAGAAATTCATTTAGAAAGTTTGATTTCTTAAATGCTATTTTTCATACTCCTGACTCTCAGAGCTATTTCCACAATCACGGCACAGTTTTCTTCCATATTACCGTCAATATCGATCTCAACAATATTTTAGTACTTTTATTTTCATACTAATTAGATTTCAATTTTAGTTGAAGGCATACTCTCTATGGAGTATATATCATTGCCTTACCTTTTTTCCTGTTCAAACTGAAATTATATAGAGAGGTGATCACAATTCCAGCAACTAATTTAGTATTTCATTACTACATAACTTAATTTTATAGTTGTACAACCAGAAAACCTAATGTTATATTGATGGTGCTACTTCAACAAGTATTTATTTATGGAAATATTTAAATGCAGAGATATTTATTATACTCCCTGCATTATGCCCAAAGTTTCCATTAAGAATATTCAAGCATATTTGGTCTGCATCTTTCCAACAATTATACATTTCTAGATTAACCATATCCATCATTAATTGTAGTCTTACTATGTAGACTCCTGAAAAATAATGTCTCTTGTAATAAGCCTGACTTCACTTTATTTTACTTTGTTAATTTCCTTTGAGTTAGAATTTTACAATGCATTTCCCGTTATTTTACGAATAAAACATCTTTTAAGAGATCACAGGCTCACAGGAGGAGAGAGACTTGCAAGATCATTAATTCCTTCACCTGTCTCCAGGTCCAATTGTATTTAACCTAGATAAATAACAGTAAGCTCTTTTTAATCAGTCAAGACACTCTAAAACAAACTCTGGAGAAACAAAGAATAAGGACAGTTTTATCCTCGAGAAACTGTATTTATTCATCAAAATGTAATTGGCAAGTCAGGTCTCTCTCTATGCCTGATATTAAAAATATTGGTACTGAATTAAGATAATATATCACTATTATATGAGTACACTGAGATTTATGGGAAAGTCAATCTTTGAAGGAAGCGCAGATTCAGGTTAGCCTGAAAGAAAGAGAAGAACCTTTCTACATGGAGGGAACGCAAAGGCTTGTGACCAGTATGAATAAATGTAAAATGTGGCTGGAGAACAATGAATTGTTGAGTTTGGCCGGAGCAGAGAGCTTGCATCCACCTTGAGGATTACAGCAGAAAGTTGAAGATGTCTGGCCAATGGCCCTTTCCCCATTCTTCCTTCCTATCGTAACTCTGATTTGTTCAGGTCTCTTCTCTCCTTCATGTGGCCATATGCTTTTGGAAGGGAGACTATCCCAGTCTCCGAGGGAAAAGAAGTAAAGAATCTGGCTTCTTAATGATGCCGACTTAACCTATTGCACATTGTTCCCCCAAATCTATGATCTCCTTCTTTTACAGCAAAAGGATTTATGTCTTTAGAGCCACCCAGCTAAAGACACCATTTTCCAGGGTCCTTTTAATTTACTTGGGGGTGTGGCGGGGAAGGTTTGTGACCAAGCTCGCTGGAAGAGTGCAATATTTTGGGATAAGCCCTGAAAGGAAAAAGATCTGCAGTACTATTGCTTTTCTGTCACTCCTGGTCTCATTCCTAAAATCAATCTATGATGGTGAGACCTGGAAAAGGCATCTCTGCACACAAGAGGACGACAAGGGACATTTTTAAAGAGTCTGGTTTCTGAATAACATTCCAGCCCTGGGCCATCGATTCAAATGCTTCCTGGCCCCATCTGGCCCCTACTTGTCAAGTGTTGAAGTTCTCAGCTCAGTCCTTGATTCTGTCTCTGGCTCCAAGCTTCTTTCACTGGTTCAGACTTCCACAGAGACCTTCGGACCCGTGTATCTAACTGGCTTCTTGACATAACCAAGATGTATCAGAAGCATCACAAAGGGAGTTAGTTTACCCCTTAACCTTCTTGCTCTTCTGTTCAGCCTCATCTCAGTTAATGGCACCATCTATCGGGTGGCTCATCTCAGAAAACGCAAGTTATTCTTTATATCCCACTTCCTGTGGCTTCTACAACAACCATCAGCAAGGCTTTGTGAATTAAAATTCAAAATCTTGCCTCAGATTTGTCCACATTCTGTGTTTCTACCTACTCATTTATTTTTTTTATTATTATTATCTATTCATTCATGAGAGACACAGAGAGAGAGGCAGAGACATAAGCAGAGAAGCAGGCTCCCTGTGGGGAGCCCGACACAGGACTCGATCCCAGGACCCCTGGACCATACCCTCAGCCGAAGGCAGATGCCACCCAGGTGTCCCTCACCCTACTCATTTCAGCCCACCTCAACTTTTTTCTGGATTACGGTGTTTCCTTACTCATCTTCCCCTCTCTGTTCTCGCCTTGCTTTAAATTATTCATAACAAAGTGCCAGAGTGAACTTTACCATTTTGTCACACTACTGTTTAAAGCCTTTTGATGGACTCTCATCTCCCTTGGGAAAAGTTGGAACTCCTGCCCATCTTTGCACGATCTGCTCTGCCTGCTTCTCTGTTGTCATAATCTGTGCTCCTCTTGCTCCTGCCATGTTCTCATGACACCTTTTGCTTTTGCTTCCCCAGTGGGTCATCCTCTTTCCCTCATGCCTTTACACACACATTTCCTTTTTTTTCTAATGCACACTTTTCCCCAATCTTCACAGAAAAGTTTCCTTGGTTTTCTTTAGTTCTCACTTTCCATGTAACTTTTTTTCAAAGTGGTCTCCTCTGACTTTCCAATATGAAGTAGTCACCACCCTCATGTCCACCACCATTTTTTGCTGTCTTTTTGATCTATCACAAGTTCTAATTATGCACCGATTCATTTCTTTGTTGTCAGGCTTCTCTTTGGACTACGTTTCCCATGATGGCAGGGACTATGTCTGTTTCCCACTCTTTATCCATTAACTGGAATTCTGTCTGGCATTGAGTAGTTGCGCAATAAATAACTGTTGAGTGAATTTTGCGTAAGAGAATTATCAGCCCATTTAGATAGTTGGAAATAACTTTGCAGTACCATTTTCCTAGTATATGAATGCAGAAACAGAGACTGTCTCAGACTGTTGTGCTTTAAGTGAGTTAATGGATCATCTGGTCCATTTCTCTCAAATCTGTCATGTAAACGTAATACCATTATACAATAAGGCAAACAGTCTGACCAAAGGCTTTACCTATTTCTGCCTCTACCAGAATGCTATCTTATTTGTAGCTGAAGGAAACACACATCTAACAGAAGCCCTTTAATCTGAAAAATAAGTGAAGTTTTCATATATTGATATAACTATTAGGATAGCAAGCTCAAACTTGGCAAAACCCATTAGTCAAGCAAAGACAGTATTTTGACAAGTTAATTAATATCAAGAAATATAAAAAGAATAATAAAATAATGGTTAATATAAGAATAAAAGTCCATAAATTTATGGGTTTCTTTTATTAAGAGTACAGTATGAGTAACTTTTATAGGATACTATAAAATTATATTTTTATGATTTAGATGATGAGATATTTTAAAGGAAGTGATATTATTAACAAAATTACCATGAAACCAATAGTTAAATTATTTTACAGTTTGTGCTTCCAAACACATCCATGCAATTTCATTATTCAAAAAAATGCTCTGAATAACGGTTTAGGAAAATTTGCACAAAAATATAATAGTTGAAGTGCAATGTCCTTTTAATTGGTTCGCCACTTCTTACAACCCTGAAATAAGACCGACCACATCCCTTTAATAGGCATCACTGCATTCTGATCTCTCAAATACTAATTATTGAAAAGCCATTTAAAATGTCCTATTTTCAGTATGGTCAGGTATAAAAAGTACCATACATGATAAAACCAGTATTCTATAAAACATACACAAATGGTTTAGAAAAGCCTATATAGAATATGTTCACTTAAAGAAAAAATATTCACCCAAGGCAGAAATGTATATAAGAGATCCTTGCTCTCCAGATATCAATATGGCAACATTTTCACTTATGCCACACACACACGTACACACACACACACACACAAGCTACATTATATTAACATTTAAAAATATCTATATTCAAAACAAACAAATGAAAAGCAGATTCAGACCGACAAATACGGAGAACAAACTGACAGTTGTCAGAGGGAGGATGAGTGGGTGGCAGGCAAAATGGATGAAGGGGTAGTGGGAGATAAAGACTTCAGTTCTGGAGAACATAAATCACGAGGATGGATGGGACGTCTGGGTGGCTCAGAGGTTGAGCATCTGCCTTTGGCCCAGGGCGTGATCCCGGGGTCCCGGGATTGAGTCCCACATCAGGCTCTCTGCAGGGAAGCGTGCTTCTCCCTCTGCCTGTGTCTCTACCTCTCTTTGTGTGTTCCTCATGAATAAATGAACTCTTTTTAAAAAATCACAAGGATGACAGGTACAGCATAGAGAATACAGTCAATCAACAGTATTGTAATAACGTTGTACGGTGACAGATGGGAGCTCCACTTGTGAGGATAACACGCTGTATGGAGAAGTTGAATCACTATGCTGTACACCTGAAACTAATGTGTGTCCTTTCTTCCCAAATAAAGCAACTGAAAAGGAAAATGCCTATTCAATGTGGACTTTGTATCCAGGAAACTCAGTAAGGTTTGCTTCGAGCTTCCTTCCAAAATAGAAAAATACAGTAAACAGTGAAGAACTGAACAAAGGAAGAAATTTCATGATTACAGAATTTATTAAGTGAAAACTCCCCTAGCTTTGGAATACCAGATATCAGGGTATTCCTAAGACACAGAGACATTTGATCCAAGACTTTGAAAACTAGAACTAACCCTGTCAAACTGGAGGATCTGATAAAATAATATAGTGATGAGGATTAGAATCTGTTCAGATGCTGGTCATAAACCCACTGCTTTATGCTTGAGTTGAACAAGTTAGTACCATGTATACAGGTTCTAACTTTTTGAAGTCAGCAGTCTAGAAATGAACTTAAATCTCCCTACAAGAGTAAACTCTTCATGAATATACAATCTTTGGGAGGGACTGCTGTCACCACTATCATTTTAAAAAGCTGTGGGTAGATAGCAAGAAACCTCAAATGAAATACATACAAGGGAAGAATTATTATAATTAAGCTCCATTTTCATGCAGATTATTTACACAGTCTCAGAAATACAATGTTATATCCAATTCCACTAACAGTGTGGGGGATCTTTAATTTTTGCTCCAAACCTTAAATTAATAACATTATGACTATGATGACATGAAATTATTATATTATTTGGTTGCTGAGTTTTTGTCATTGTTTTTGTTTGTTTGTTTGTTTGTTTTAGATTTTGGTTTAATTCTAAAATTCACATCCATTTACTTCTGGGTTCAAAAAAAAATTCAAAGCCACTGAAATAGAATGGTCAACGTTTAGAGCTAGAAAGAATAACTGAGCTGGTCATTTACTCCTCTTGTTTTACAGATGAAGAAATTAAAAACTGGAAATTGAGTGAAATTAATGAGCCCAAGGTTACAGGGCATATTTATGGCATAGTTTGGACTTGGGTACAAATGTTTGTCTAGTAATTTTTTAAAATTTTTATTTATTTATGATAGTCACAGAGAGAGAGAGAGAGAGAGGCAGAGGGAGAAGCAGGCTCCATGCACCGGGAGCCCAACGTGGGATTCGATCCTGGGTCTTCAGGATCGCGCCCTGGGCCTAATGGGGTGGGGAATTTGAAAATGTACTCAGGAAAATAGGACAATTATCCTTTATGAGGCCAGAGGATTCTAGGATAATAGTCCATGACATACAATTTTGTTTTATCCCATCATTATTTCACTCTAACACTAGATTCTATATTTCTTTAGGTCAGTTGTCTCTATAAGACTTGGATCAGTGCTCCTGAGACATAGTAGGCCTTCAGTAAATGTGTGTTGATAAATTACTGAATGGAAGAAAATCACAGAAGAAATTTTTCTCATCTATCATACATGTCCCAGAACAAAAATAATCAAACAGCTTTCAGGTTGTAGAAAGTTAAGAAAAAAAAGCAAAATAAAACAGAACAAAACACCCACACTTAACACCTCCTTTGGAGATGCATATAATCATGATCAAACATACGGAACAGTTTTCCAAAGGTCTCACAGCTTGTTTTTGCCAGAGATAAAAACTCTGATTAATATCTTTACTCAGTGTCTTCCAGGGCTCATACTTATTTCATTTTATGTTAAAAAATAATAAAGGATTCCAGTGCTCAAATCTGATCTCATATATGTCAATAAATAGTTCTTGCATCATAGTCTAATATCTTGTCTTCGTAAAGACTGTTTAACAATGTGCAATTCAAATATAATCTTATAATTTTTTGTATACTTAGCACTTTCAAAATAAATATGTTCATTGGCTGAACAGGTTCTTTGATATGTTTACTGCAAGGCAGTCTCCAGTTGATTACCCACTATTATCACTATTTATGGTAATACTTGGGTAAGCAAGAATACAGAAATAAATCATTTCAAATTGTTCTCACTTAGGGCTTTAACTCATTTCTACAAATCCTGGGCAGCATGGTGTAGCATAACTATCTCATTAATTTGATTCTGTTCCAAAATGAAATGCTGAAGATTATCCTACTTGTCTTTGTGTAGAGTTGAGTATGTTGTTATTGTTAGGGCTCTATATGAGAATTTACATTTTAACCAAAAAATGAAATCAGTAGTATAAGTAAATTGACTAATGTTATCAAGGGTTGGAAAATGAAGTGTTTTCCAGAGACGTTGTCTTCTAATGTTCACTGCAGAAATAACTAATGAAACACAGACAATATTTTATACCTTGTTTGTAAATGGAAAGAATTATTGAGCACCTATTATGTTCCGTGCCATGTATGAAGACTCAGAGAGTCTAAGTGAATAGGTAAAATCAACTCCCTGTAGTAAGTGTTATTATACAAACATGAACAAAATACTCTGGGAGATGCAGATAATTATGCACATGACGCTGTGGCGGTGGTGGGGTGGGTAGTCAACATGGAAGTTCAATGGACATGGTGCTTGAGATGTTTGCAGGATGGGTAAGAGTTAAAAATCTAAGAAGGAACTCCTACATGTGAGAGCAGGGTGGGCAAGAGTAAGGAGAAAGGTTTTTAACAGCGTGGTAAATTATGCATAGCAGGAACCTAGAACTTTAAGAGCAAAGCTAAGGAGAGGTAAAAGGTACTTTAATTATTTTTACATATGACTAATAATGGTATTATATATTGGGCAGATGTTATGTTGTTCACATTTCTGGTAGTTAACTCTCCATTCACTTACATGCTGTCAGCTCCTAATTAGGTACTTCATCTTTTATCTAGTTTTAAGTTCAGAAATCAAGATAGTGCAAGGATTTGACAGTAGGGCTCTATTGGAATTATCACTGTTCTATGATAGGTATCATAAATTATTTGTAACAGCATTATAAAGTTGAATTTTATATTTATAAAATAAAATCGTTATTCTACTATTCCTCAGTTCACTAGAAACAGAAAAAATATATAGTAAGTAAAAAAACAAGGCATTCATTAATGACGATCATTCAATTCATGAATTTGAAGTCAAAAAGAGCCCTCACTCAACATTTCAAGTGTAGATTGGAGTGGAAATTATGGAGATGTTTACAGTTTTTTTTTTTTCAAACCGAGAATAATTAAATTTCAGAATTCCCCCAAAGCTGGACTACTTTCAAGAAAATCATTCATCTCGAGTGGAAATAATTTTAAAGAAAGTAATAACAATGAAAATCTAACTGTTTTATTAACAGGCACTTGACTTTATAAATGGTCATGAAATAATTTGGCATGCTTCATTTTAATTACAAACAGCTCATTTCTACAGATTTATTATCTTACTTAAAAGTGGTCTGATTGCCCTATAGAAAAACTGATAGGCTATAATTTGCTTCTGGTTAGAGGGTTTTGATCGTACTATTCTCTCTAAGCTGTTATGACATTATGTTTATGTTGAAACACTGGGGTTTTTCTCACTGTTTCAGATAATTAATAAACTGTGGGGTTTTAAGGGGCTTTGCCTCAGTAGCAAAAATGTATTCCCAAACCTAATTACTCAAGTCTAAACCTGAGTTTGCTGCTGAGCATTTAATTTAATTTTTTTAAGTGTCGATTATTTTTGTCACTACAGCAAAGCAGATCTCGGAAATATTTCCTTTTCAAGTGGAGTGACAAGTTTCCATCTATATCTGTATATTGAAAGACAAGCACAAGTCTTTAGCATCTCCCTTCCATGTACATCTAGAAATTCATTTCTGGTTTGTCATGATTGAGGTTAACTTAGGGTAAGTTAAGTTACCATAAGAGATAAGTTACCATAAGAGAAATCTCCCCCACCACGAGAAAAAAACAAACAAGAATTCTGCTCCAAAGTAATAAGTAAATGTATTCAGCCTAGCAATCGGCTAAGTAAAAAAATAAAAATTTCTGCTTGACCGCCCTAGATAGAGAGCAATGAAGTAAAATTCTGTTCCCGAGCCCCATGTACACCCAGTTGCAGTGATAGATGCTTTAGGTAGGATCTTACAGTTAATGCCAATTTTCTGTAGGTGAAACTTATAGGAATGACACTGCAAAAACAAAAACAAAGAACCTTTATAAGAAAAATAAGTACACTGGTTCTTCTCTGATGGGCACAGCTGACCTAGGTACACTCAAAGCTCAATTCCAAAATGATTTAACTTCAAAATTAAGGTTAGTTTAAAGGAAAGTTTAAACCAAACGAGACAACATGAGCGAAACAACTTTTCTGCATATACTCAACTGATGAGACCATAGCTCGGTGGGAGGTAGGGGGGAAGGGGGGCAGTTCTGTTGCTTGAATGCCTTCACACACCCCAACACACGTATGAGGAGTTGCCTACTTACTGCAGGAGGGATATGGCACGGGTAATGTACTC
This sequence comes from Canis lupus familiaris, assembly GCF_011100685.1. Classification (NCBI taxonomy): domain Eukaryota; kingdom Metazoa; phylum Chordata; class Mammalia; order Carnivora; family Canidae; genus Canis; species Canis lupus. The sequence goes on from NC_049237.1 coordinate 2,734,516, forward strand.
ACAAGCATCCTCCTGCTTCAGAAGCAGAGGTTTTAGAAGCTATACTGGACTTCAGGGCTATAAAGCAAATATGCACTCGCACTGTTGCTGGGATTATAAGATCGGGTCCTAGCTCCCCTCTGGGAAGAATCCCCACTGACCCCTGCGCAACCACAAGATGTTTTCTAGACAGTCTATTAGTTTCTCATTGCTGCTCTAACAAGTTGCCACAAACATAATGACTTAAAGCAACAAAAATTTATTATCACACAGTGCTGGAGGTCCGAAGTTTAAAAATGTGTGTGCAAGGCTGCTTGCCTTTTGGAGGTTTTAGAGGAGAATACATTTCCTTGCTCTTTCAGCCTCCAAGGCAGCCCACTTGCCTTGGGGCCCTTCTTGCAGTCCAAAGCCACCAGCATGGGATCCCCCTCCTCTCCGATCTCTACTTCTGTCCTGACTGTTCTTGTATCTTCACTCCAGCTCTAACTCTGTAGCCTCTCTCTGAGAAGGACGCTGGTGATTACACTGGGCACACTCAGATAAACCAGGATAATCTCTCCCTCTCAAAATCCTTAATTTATGCACACCTGCAAAGTCCCTTTATTATGGAGGGTGACATGGTCCCAGGTTCATCAGGATGCCATTAGGAGGCTCATTATTCTGTCTAGCACAGCTAGAGAGCTGCTTTTCTAAGGGAATCATGGATTCAGAGGTACAAGACAGCTCCCTCAGCTTTCAGACAGAATATGGAGAGAGCACAGAAGAAGAAATGCAGAAATGGAATGATAAACCAGAGAGCTGGGGGATCCCTGGTGGCCCAGCGGTTTAACACCTGCCTTTGGCCCGGGGCGTGATCCTGGAGACCCGGGATCGAGTCCCACATCAGGCTCCCTGCATGGAGGCTTGCTTCTCCCTCTGCCCGTCTCTCTCTCTCTCTCTCTCTCTCTCTCTCTGTCCCTCCTGAATAAATAAATAAAATCTTAAAAAAACAAACAAACAGAGAGCTGTGCTCTTTGGATGGTAGGCACTAGCCAAATGTGAATACTTTAAATTAATGAAGATTAAATAGAATTAACAACCGAGTTCTTCAGTTGTGCTAGCCATGTTTCAAGTGCTCAGTAGCCACATATGGCTAATGGCTAACATATCAGAGGGTACAGATATACATTATCTCCATCACTACAGAATATTCTGGACAAATTGGACAGTACCACTTAAGGGTATTATTCTGGGCAGAGCAAATCATAATACAGTGGCAAATGGGAAAAAATCTGCATCATGATTCTTGATGCATGATTCATGATGCAGCAACTTAAAAATTGCTTATATTTGTGATTTCTGGTAGTATTAATATGAAGAATACATCAGTTGGTAACTATTATCGCCATTATTAAAAGTGTAATGAGCTAATGATCTCTTCTATAGAGTGAGAAAATAATAATAAAACTATGGTGAGTTTTGAGGTTTTACAAAGGCAGATCTGAAAATTTCCTAAAAGAATACATAATCCAAGACAAAGAGAAAGGCCCAGAGAAGGGCTGAAAATGTGGTCAAAATGTGACAAACAAACAAAATAATTGCATCCCTGTTGGAAAACTAGTGACTTCAAGAGTGAAGGATAGTCAGAATATACTTTTCTTTTCTGCTTTTAAAAAATCTATGTAGCATAGATATTGCTTATGTATGTATGTGTTTACATACGCATTTATTTATTTGGTTTTCTTTGTTTATAATTTGCATGGACCCAGCATCATAAATAACTAATAATTAAAAATAATTAAAAGTCCTCCTTGCTTATGCAAAAGACAAACTGCCTGCAAGGAATGAAATTACTAAATATTAAGTTTTTTTTTAATCTTTAAAATTGTATTGTGATCTATTCTTTTATATCTCTACTCCCCATAGGAAGCAAATCCAGGGGAAGGAGATTTCGGACATTGAAAGCAATTTTAAACTAAACAAATGGATTTTCTGTCAACTAAAATGGAGGAGTAGAATAAGTACAGAATTCGTAACAATTTATGTATGCATATATATATATATATATATATATATATATATGCAGGTATATTTTAGTATGAATTAAAATGACAGAGCAAAACTGTTTCCTGAGAAGAAAGACTTTGTGCTAAAAGTCAAGGGGTTTCAAATCTCTGTGACTCTAGCTTTACAGAGTTTAAGAAAAAAATTCTCCAAGACTTTCTGCTTTTCTCAAAATTGTCTTGATTCTAAAATGTGATTCCAAGAGTTTTACAGGACACGATCACCAGAAATTCCTCATTCCCTCATTTTGCTCATTTATTAATTCAACACACATTCACTGGCTGCCCGTGATGGGACAGCTATAGTTTTAGGCTCTCAGAATGTAATAATGAAAGGAAAGAAAGAAAACAGAAAAGCATTCTTTCCATTATCATTAAGATATCTCTACTGGGAGAAGACAAATAACATACAACTAAATATATGTCAGCAAAAAAGCAAGGTCTGGGGACTATAGAACAGTAAGGCTTTTTTGATGAAGTGGCATTTGTCCAGGTGGTCAAGGCTGAGGGATATGGTGGGTAGAGAACCTCTGGCTGAAAACAGAAACCAAAATGACTGAAGGAGGAGCATATTGGTAGAAGTAGAACAAATGACATTCTTACTGATTTTTGGTGAACCTTAATTGCCACCTTCCAATTCGTGAGTGGTACAGAACTCCCTAATGACTTCCAACATTATTTTTTCACCTGTTTTTGTTCCCTTTATTCTTCTCCTCTTGCATCTTGTCTTTCTTAACATGATACAGTGAAATGAGAGGCATTTAGATTTGGCTTTGGGGGATAGAAGTGGGAGAACAAAGGAAAATGTCAGAGAAAAAAGAAAGGTCTCGGTTTTGATTCCATACTGGAAGTTGAAATACTTCTTAACTTTTGAGTGATTTTGAGCAAAAGATAAGATCAGATAGGAAATATTGGTAGAATATTTACTGACCACAGTCCCCACAGCACTGCTTTGCCCGGTCTCTCCACTCCCATTCCCAAATAATTCTATAAGCCTTCTGGTTAACCTTCTCCCACTTGCTCAATTAAGCCACTGCCCTCTAATTCCAACCATTAAGATTATACATCCTTCTTGGGGCGCTGGGGTGGCTTAGTTGGTTAAGTGTCTGACTGTAGGTTTTGGCTCAGGTCATGATCTCAGGGTCTCAGGTCGTAACATCTAACCTCAAGTCAGGCTCTACACTGGGCTTGGAGCCTGCTTAAGATTCTCTCTCCCTCGTCCTCTGCCTCTCCCCACTCCATCTTTCTCTAAAAAGAGAGAGAGAGAGAGAAAGAGAAAGAGAGAGAGAATAGTGCCTCATCCACATGGTTAGAGATCTAAATGTCTATTATATTTGTCTAATTTATGTAGAACCATTTATATCAATGCTTTATCTTTTCAGGTTCCCATCACATCCTACCTTTTTTCTTTTTTTTCTGTGATTAATTTTTCTAACACACCACTTCTCTTTTGACCCTGGTCCTCATTTTAAAATTTTCATTGATGTATAATTAACATATAACATATATGATGTTATATATGTGATTTGACACATCTATACATTACTCAGTATTCACCACAATATGATTTGCTACCATTATCACCCTACAAATTTATTACAGTATTCTTGATGATATTCCCTATGCTGTATTTTTCATCTCCGTGACTTATTTATTTTATAACTGGAAGTTCATACCTCTTAAACCCTTTTATCTATTTTGCCCATCTCCCCAACCCCCCCCCCCCAAATCTTCATAAGAACCACCTTCAAGTTCTTCCATTGGATTTTGTCCCTTTTCCCTTCTATAGAAACATAAGATCTTATTGTTCTCTGCACATACCACATTTGCCCCATCTCCCAAATGAAAAAAAAATATTGGAAACTATTATTATCTGAAATTGAGGTAAGGAGTTTTTCTCTTCCCTTTTATTACATCTTCAAACCTGCTTTTATTTAATTATATATAGGCTATTGATTTCTCTATGTTAACGTTATGCCCTACTATTTTATTAAATTATCTCTTTGTATCTAGTAGTTGTTCCATTGATTTTTCTCAGTTTTTCAGATAAATAATCATATCATCTACAAATAGAGGTAGTTTTATCTCTTTCTTTTCAAGTTGTAATACCTCTAATTGCTTTCTTTGTTATCCGTCTCCAATAGAAAGTTAATTCATAGTAAAATTAGCGGGCAGAATTACCACATTTCAGTGGGAATGCCTCTAATGTTGCCCTTTATGATGGATGCTAGCTGATTGCTGGCTTTTGGAGAGAGAAATATAGATTTAAGTATGGATACAGACACACACACACACACATATAAGATCATGTTAAAGGAGCATTCATCAATTCCTATTTAACAATGATTTTTCTGCTTTCGCTTTAGTTTTATTAAAAAAAGCCTGGTACTGAATTTTGTCAAATCCCTTTCCAACATCCTTGGGAACTGTTTTCTCATTGGCTTTATTTATGTAATGATTCATATCACTAGATTTCCTAATGGTGAATCATTTTTGCATGTCTGGAAAAATCTTTGCATATTTGTGATACAAGTTTTTTTATAATGTGCTGTTGAATTCTGTTTAATCTTATTTTATTTAAGATATTTGCATTGATGCCTATAGGTGAGAGTAGTCTGAGGTTTTTGTTTTGTTTTTTTATCTTTGTTTTGATAAAATCTTTGTCAGATTTGCCATTATTGAAATTACTTCACAAAATGCATATGGAGGTTGTCCTCTGTTTCTATACTCTGAAATAGTTTAAATCAAGTTTTTCTTTTTTATCCATAGTTTTATTCAAGCTTCCCGAAAAGCTATTTGTTCATTTAAATTGATTTAAACTGAGATGATAGGGCTAGAAATGGAGAAATAAGTCATGGAGATTGTAAATAGCACGAATTTTTGACATTGAACGATCTGAAAACAGTGAATTCTGACACTGTTAATTATTACATGTATAACCTGAGCAAATTACTTAATTTTTAAAGGTCTTTGGTTACTCGCTACTGAGTGGGAATTATAATACCTGACAGGTTTATAATGATAATCTTAGTGTTGATCTACTAGTGCACACAGAAATACTGAAATTATTGTTGCATGTAACTGATGCCCGATTTCAGGGATTACTCAATTTATAAAAGGTTGAAGAGAGATTAAGAGATGAAAATGAAAATGCATGGGATAGAAGCTTACAAGAACCAAGTCTACTTCTGTGATATTAAGCTCCTTCTACTTTTAGAAGATGTAGAGCACCTAGCATTAATGAGATGGGTGATCAGAATGTCAAAGTTGAGGACAGGGGTGCATATCTATCACTGCAGAAAAATATTTCCTGAGGTCATCGGAAGCACACAAAAGGCCAGCTTCTCCAGGGCATGCAGTCAACTCTTGCACACCAAAAATAAGATTAAAGACCATGATCCTGTCAAATGGGGGATCGGCCTCTCAAATGGGATTTTAAAATACAGATCTTCCACAGTGAACACTGGCAGACCCAGTGTTATTAAAGGTCGTCAGGATGTTTTCTTAAAGTTGCAGTGTTGGCAGCTTTATCATGAGCTCTGACCCTTCAGGTATATCTGCTGCAGGACTTTTATTAAAATCCTGTTCACTTCACTTGTGTCAGAAAAGAAAAGCTAAGGCTTCTTGAAGGTTAATGGGCTCCGAGAGAAGCTTTCTTTTAGCCATTCCGGTGTTCGGTTTATAAACCACCCAATGCACCCCTGATGAAGCAGCACCAATCCTGCTTAGATTTTAAATCCTTAAATTAAATTTTGTTGTGTTCTTGAAGCTACAGGGCAAATACTCAGAAGTCATAGCCCTGGTGGAAACTGTCCTGGCAATATGGATATACTTGTGATTTTGCTCAAATATGAAACTATCTCCCAAATAGATGTCCTACATTACAATTCTAAATCAAAACAATGACAATCACAAAACACTCTATAATTCACTAGAAGGGGGGAAAGCCTTGTATAAACGATGACAATTCAAAAAATAAGAGGAATGCCTAGCCCTGGTTGGACATATATTCCACTTAAACTAGAAGTCCTCCTGCAAAATAAACAAAACTTAAGATTTAAAAACCACCAAATCACCAAGAATATTAACTCTATGTTTGAATTGGAAATATATGGCATGGGACAATATTTTAACAAGTGTAAGAACGAGCTAATATTAAACAAAGAGTCAGTGCTTAGCATACATGAGCAGGAAACATGTACTGAATTAATCTACAAAAAAACACATAAAAATGAGCACATCCTTTGCTGATGTAAAATTGTATGAATTTGACTTAAGTGCAAAATACTTTGAACTACAAAATTTCTTAATTTTTTTTTTCTCCAGTAACACAGGTCAGTTCTCTTAAAGAACATAAAATAGACAATGATGTATCTCAGGTGCTTATTTCATAAATTTTGACTTTCCTACTGACTATATATATAGAAAGAATACATTCCTCAGAGAATTCATAATTAAGACAAACATAGTTTGGTCTTACTTCCACTTCTCACCTTAAAACACACTGAAGAGTTTTCCACAGTTCTTTAATTCTAGAATTATTCTCTGGATTTTAGATCTTATCAGTGAGAACCAAAGAATTATTTTCAGGCTCACTTATATTAATGGTATTGGACACGCCACTTAAACGATCTGAGTTTAGGTTTACTCTTTTGTAAAATGAGGAATATAGTGCCTCACTCACATGGTTAGTTATGAAAATTAAAAGTCAAAATTTATCATATTATTGAGTGCTTCCTCTGAACCAAGCCCAGGATCAGGTTCTAGGCCTCCGAAATTCTATCAGACCATTCCTTTGCCTTCTAATGAGGAAAGTGCAGCTAAGTAAAACAATAGTTACAGAAACATGAGAACAGTGTGCTCACCGAAATTCTATGCTGTACTCTCCCAGGAGACAGAGGAGGTTCAGAGAAGCCGCCTTGACAATGACTGATTCTTCCTGGTGTATAGGGACTGAGGAAGGCATTACTGTTTGAATTGTTAACAATGAAGATTCTACCAGGGAGAAATAGTGTTGGTGTGAATAGAAACTATAAGATCCAAAGAAGCTCTCTCCTGCCAGGATAATCACCACAGGCAACCAAATGAACATAAGACAAAAGGCTCGCTGGTTGTAGGTTGTCAACATGACCACCCTGGCAGGTCCTCATAGGTGATTCTCCACAGTAGATGAGAACATCACTCACAGACATCCTGAGGGGCTCAAGGAAAGCATGAGATGAGCCCCCAGTCAGCCTTTTGCATTCTACATTCACATTTCTCCTTGAAAGAAATATGCTCATTACAAATAGACTGCAGATGTCTATTGCATTTTGCACCTTGCTAAGGTTTCCTCTTACAGATAATGTAGATAGCCAGAGAAGATATATTCCTATTTGATGTGTTACCCTTTCAACAGGTATATGAGTATTTCACACATTAAATAATTTGTCTTGCCTATAATTTGTCTTGCCTGTCCATTAGGATTCTCTGCTCTATGAAAAACCAAAGGAAAACTGCTTTTAAAGAAATATCTGGTTCATTATCTTTCTATAGCATTGTAATATTACTACAACTTTCATGGTTTAGCCTATTTGCTCATATTTAGCATATATGAGCAAGAAGATGCTCAAGGTCCTTAGTTATTTAGAGTATATTATCATGGCTTAGTATATATAGAATCATACAAGGGACGATAGAAGAAATTATCATATAACAATAAATTCCAATGAAAGAAGTTACTCAATAGAGCAGAAACAAGGCGTACTATATAAACATTTAAAAAGCAATAAATAAATGGATAAATAAATAAATAAATAAAATAAAAAATAAAAAGATAAACCTTAAATTTTACATTAAAAAAAACTTAGCCTTATTTTTATTACTTGTCATTTTTTTGTAAATAGACATTTTCAGGTTGTATCCTAGACTGATTTATTCATGACATCTCTCTCATCCCTATTGTTTTGTTATTTGTGTCTCTAAACATATATGACTTAAAATACAAAGATCTTTCTTCTGTTATTAGAATATTTTACATCTATAATCGTAAATATCATCTAAGAGAAGACTGGGAAAGAACAGTTTTATCAACTGCTTATATATCTGTTCAGAATTTCTAGAAAGAACTGATGATCTGATATTAAGCAATAGGGAATGCAAAGATAAATATAACTGGTTTGTTTTCACTTAGGATTGATTAATGCTTTATCTATCATTAAGTAAGAATGCTCTAGATTCTTATGCAGAAAAATAATGTAGGCAAAAAAACTAACTTAAAATTTAAAAAAGGAAACCTCTGTAGATGTAAATTTTTAAATTTTAATTAGAACTCTTAAAGGATTTTACTCTAACAATCTGGAGATAATTCCTCGTAAATATTAATCTTTAAAAATGAAAGTAAAAAATTAAAAGAAGATTATTTACATTTTCAGAAACAGAGGGAAGATGAGGAAATACAAATATTACAATATCCCATGTCATTTGCAGGTCACCAACATTAATTTAATGTTAAAAGTTGCATTATTGAATTCTTATCATTCAATGGCAAAGGAATTAAGTCAACCACATTACTAATTGTTATTTTCTTATTTTTAAGAGCTATTCATAATTCACGGACAAATTGAGATAATCTACAACACAGGAATGTGCCTTTTATTTTACTTATTTATTTATTTTAGATTTTGTACTTATTCGATAGAGCACACATGTGTGCAGGGGGGTGGGGCAGAGGGAGAGGGGAAAATCTCAAGCAGACTCCCCACTGAGTGTGAAGCCTGACACAAGCCTCCTCTCACGACCCTGAGATCATGACCTGAGCTGAAATCAAAAGTCGGATGCTTAACCAACTGAGCCACCCAGGTTCCCCAAGAATTTGCCTTTTTAAAAAAGTTATTTTGAAAACCATTTTCAGTGTTAAAAACACTGCAACATATTGGAGTGTGGGGAACAGTTTTTGTAAAGGAACTTGCATTAGTTAGGACTCTCTCGATATTAGCCCTATTTATAATTTAAGTTCTATAACATTCTGTAAATATATATTACCTTTATTTAGGTATATTTTCATTGTAAGATATTAGGAAAATAGAAAATGTAAAGGAGGAAATAAAAATTGCTGTAAATCCTACAACCTTGAATATGTTCACTGTAAACATTTTGGTGTATGTTTTACATCCATTTTTTTTTCTTAGTGTGTCCATAAACAGATACAGAGATATATTCTATATACATACATGCGTGTTTATGCTATGGGCTGAGTGTTTATATTACCCACCCGCCCCCAAATTCAACTATGCTGAAATCCTAACCTGCAAGGTGATGGTGGTAGGTGGTGGGGAGTTTAGGAGGTCATAAATATGGAGCGCTCATGAATGGGATTTGTGCCCTTATGACAGAGACCCCAGAGAGCTAGCTTGCAGGTTTTCACCAGACCCTGAATCTGCCTTCTTGTTCCTGTGCCTTGATCTTGGACTTCTCAGCCTTCAGAACTGTGAGAAACAAATTTGTGCTGTTTATAGGCCATTCAATTTATGGTGCTTTTTTTAGAGCAGCCCAAAGAGACTAAGCCAGTGCAAAACAGGTGCAAGAACACGAAAATGTGTTATTTTCACATCATTTCCAAAACTTTTCTGAAATCTAACCACCTGCCTGTCCTGTCTGGCTCTATCATGGTTGAAAGGACAAGGAGAAAAACAAAACAAAACAAAACAAAACAAAACAAAACAAAACACCAAAAAAAAAAAAAAAAAAGAAAAAAAAGAAAGAAAGAAAGAAAAAAAGAAAGGACAAGCAGCCCTTACGCGCTCCACAGCCAAATCTGTCCTTGAACCTAATCTTCGTTTGGAACAGCGGTGATTTTTTTTTTTTTTAAATAAAAACTTGATGGTACCACTTGCCTGCTTAAATTCCTTTTCTTGACTTCTCCTGCACTTAGGATGAGGTGGGAAATCTTAGCATGACTTACAAGGCTCTGGACGATCTGGTCCCTGCCCACCTCTTCAGCTGTAAGCCATCCCGTTCTCCTCTTCGATCCTTCCTGTCTAATCACACTGACCTTGCTTCTCTTATCAGACGAGTAAAAGTTCTTTTACCCTCACATGCTACCTCTTTCATGTAGAAGGCACAAGATTTATCTCATGTGGCAATTAATGTCCGGGGAAAATATAACACTAAATTTTGTCCATAGCTGACCTTGTTCAACATGAGTCCTACCAGCTGGCGTGTGCAGTAAGAATTTAACTAAGTAATTACTCTGCATTAAAGCTTAGTCTGATTTGATCATTTAAGCAGTCTCTTGAGATGGGATTCAGGTACTCCTGGGGGGAACTGTCTTCTCTCATTGTCTCATTGTAAGGTAGATAAGAGGTTAATTCGATTTGTCCATAGTCATGGCTGTAAATAGTGGCCGGCCTGGATGGGCCTCTAACTTTTTCTTTCTTTCTTTCTTTCTTTCTTTCTTTCTTTCTTTCTTTCTTTCTTTCTTTCTTTCTTTCTTTCTTTCTTTCTTTCTTTCTTTTTTCTTTCTTTCTTTCTCTTTCTTTCTTTCTTTCTTTCTTTCTTTTTCTTTCTTCTTTCTTTCTTTCTTCTTTTTTTCTTTTCTTTTCTCTTTCTTTCTTTCTTTCTCTTTATTTTTCTTTTTTAATAATAAATTTATTTTTTATTGGTGTTCAATTTGCCAACATACAGAATAACACCCAGTGCTCATCCCGTCAAGTGCCCCCCTCAGTGCCCGCCACCCAGTCACCCCCACCCCCCACCTTCCTCCCCTTCCACCACCCCTAGTTCGTTTCCCAGAGTTAGGAGTCTTCCATGTTCTGTCTCCCTTTCTGATATTTCCTACCCATTTCTTCTCCCTTCCCCTCTATAGGTCTCTAACTTTCTTTTCTTTTTTTTTTTTTTTTTTGGTCTCTAACTTTCTAAACCTCTCTTCTGCTGATTCCATCACTGATGGCACAGACCATTTAAATTTTGGTACTTAAGGCCTCAGGCAACCACAAAATATTCCAGTAAAATAAGCAATAGCCATTCTCAGGAATATTCTTAAATAGCAGGGCTTTCCAGCTGAAGGATGAAGGAAAGAATCCTATGTCATTGCATTTCAATGAAAGCTGTAACATAAACAGCAGCATAAGGGAACTGAAAAGAATGTCAACAGAAGAAGGAAGGCTACCCCATTAAAATCTAGAAAATAAGATACAGTAGTTCAAAAACCAAATAGGGTTGAGAGAAGGGGCGGGGAGAGAGAGAGAGAGAGAGAGAGGAGGAAGGAAGGAAGGAAGGAAGGAAGGAAGGAAGGAAGGAAGGAAGGAAGGAAGGAAGGAAGGACAGAGAAGAGAAGGCGAAGGAAGAAAGAAGAGGAAGAAACAAGAAGAAAGACAAGAAGCAAGAAGGAAACAAAGAAAGACAGGAAAGAAAAAGAAAGAACAGGAAAGGAAAGAAAGAAAGAAAAAGAAAGAAAGAAAAGAAAGAAGGAAAGAAAGAAAGGTTGGTTCAAGAGATACATGTAGGGACACACACATAGAACAAGAAGAGAGAGAGTATGTTTTGCTCTGATGACTGTGCACCCGGCAGCCTGGGACCGCTTGGAAGGCTCTGGGCTGGAGTAGTGGGCAGTTTGGTTGACTTTCTCAGACCCAAATAAAATATCTACTGCAACCCCTCGGATCTTTGTTCCACTATTTTTTCCTCATGAAAGAATCATCTAAAAGTTAATGCAGCTCCCAATTATTTTGATGTCATGAAGAGGATATTCTGAAAGGAGGATAAAATAATTCTGGACCCTCTTAAAGGTACATTTTATAAATCAATAAGCCACCTTATGCCAGTTGAGAATTCAGATAAAACTAAGAATAACAACTTACACTTGTGGAATGCTTTGTGTCAAGCAATGTTCTAAAATTT